>NC_133476.1:3971675-4127000 GCF_025370935.1 Choristoneura fumiferana | reverse complement strand
ATACCCCATAGTACAAAGATTCTAGGTATGATTCAGTTTTTTCGACTGTACTTGTTACACCTTGCATTTTACGACGTCTAGTCCCCCACCATTACCTTTTCAAATGACAGAGTCTGCCCACCCCTCAGGACCTGCAACTAACTGGCCATAACAGTAGATCTCTAGCTTTAACGGCCAACAGACGTACCAACTTTGTAATACTGAGTTTCGGTGATAAGGAGGGTAGTTTAAATGGTTTTACTATTAGGTACTTAACACTTTCAATGTTTATCGAGGGACCGGTGAGGTAATTGCACACACACACACCAACATCACGCCTGTATGCCCAAATGGGGTAGGCAGAGTACACGAAACGTTACGGCTTCGGAGCCACTTTTGGCAATTTTAGGTTTTAAGTTTGACAAAAACGGTACAATAGTGACAGGTTGCTAGCCTGTCGCCTACGGTATAGTATACCTTAACCTATATCCCTTGTCGCCTCTTACGACATCCACGGAAGAAATGGAGAGGTGTAAGTAATTCTAACCATTAAACATTATTTTTGGTTTGTTTTTTCTGTTAGCTATTGACAACTTTTGACTAGAAGTGTTCTTTGCAAGTCCACCTACGCAATAATTTTTTCTCAAACATGACATGAAATATTGACGTTGTGTTACAAATAATAGGCCGAGAAGCATATTGCGGGCGCTGCAGGGCGCTGCGGCTCGCGCTGCGTCTAGCGGCCTACAAAGAGATTTCATACAACTTTGCAGGCCGCTGGCCGGCAATGCGACCGTCTTTTGCTTCAACGCGCGCTCTGCGACACGGCGCACGCCCACACCCAGCACCGCCGCCCGCCAGCAGCCAGCGCGACACGCACGCACGCAACAGGGCGACCAGACTACTACTGTTTTTTGTTTTTTTTTTTATTTCATGTCATGTTTGAGAAAAGCACTATACAAGCCTCGGCCGGAACGTGGGGTTGCCTATAAAACTTGAGGTTTGCCCTCGATTTCCCTAGGATCCCATCATCAGATCTTGACTTGGTGACAATGGGACCACCTCAGAAGAGTAAAAAAGAATTCCCTCCCTCCCTTCCCCTTCGAATAAAAAAGAATTTTGAAAATGGGTCTACAAATAATTGACTGAGTAATCGGTGTACATACATAAAAAAAAATACAAACATAGAACCTCCTCCTTTTTTGAACTCTGTTAAAAATATGTCTCATCCGGGTACCTATCAGATGGGTGAAGGTCGATCTTCAGCGGCTATTAAAACCATGGGCTTTCTTTTATCCTTGTTTTAAATTTTTATTTTTAACTGCGCGTACACCTGTAAAGGTAGTGAAACTTACATGTACATGGCATAAAATTATCTAAAACCAATTATTCATGCAACAAATTTTCATGAAAAAAAATGCTCACGTTACTTGTTTCTTATTTTAACGCCATCTATGCGTAATATCATACAACTGAATGATGTCATGAGGAGTTAGCGGGCCAAAGTTAGCTTATCAGATATGTCATAGATGGCGCTTGAAACTATTATTTAAATCTTACATCTTATAAAACAATATTTGTGGCGGTATTTAAAGGCAATACTATGATTAAAACATTTATATGTTTTGTTTTTAGTAAAATGGTTTTTAGGGTAATCTTTTAAAAAACATGGTATTGATTCTTTCAACAGCAGAACGGCTGGCAACTCTGAAAATTGTCTGTGGAATTGATAAAAAAAAAAACTTTGACATGATGGTATGGTTGGTAGTATATTGTGTCGGACAGAAATACGTCGGGAGCGAGACCGGTGAAGAATTTATTTAATTATCATGAGCAAGCTCACCGCACACGAACCGCGCTACCGCTAGTCGTAGATACGTTACCTATCGTTATTATTCGAGCGAGCGAACATTTCTCTCGAGTGTCGAGCACGAATAATGGTTTCCAATGTTTCAGTGACGTCTCGATACGCAACCTTGGATATTATGGTTACAAGAAAAGGTATATTTGAAAATATATCTAGTGTTTTCGTCTTGAAAACTCTTGTGTGATATAATTCAACTGTGTTGTGGTTCTGTTAACGTTGTGGTGTTGATAAACCGGTGTTATGTCGGGCGGAAGGAGCTTGGAAAAGGAGCGCAAGTCGCCTCGCGAAAGCGGAGAAGATTCCGAAGATGAGAGTGAAATCCTGGAGGAGAGTCCGTGCGGGAGGTGGCTGAAGCGAAGAGAAGAGGTAAGTGATAACACTCCTTTTTCCCAGATTTTGGGACAATCTATATTAAACAAAAGAAGTTATTGCGCTTGTCAGCTGATCGGCAAGGTCGGGACTGTATTTCTGTATTTAACGCGCAATAAGTTCTAGTTATTACAACAATAAACATCAGAGCATATGCTGTAGTTTAGTCATCTTAAAATAATTAATTTTGCTGTCATTCTTGTGTCCAATACATGTCTAAAATGTTTTAGTGTATCGCAAGAAACAAATTTTGTATGCCAGTGTGGCATTAGTAAATTTATTTAATGAAATACTAATTCACAGTTTACTCTCTTCTTCTTCTTCTCAGCATATATTTGTCCACTGCTGGACATTATGTCTCTTCCATGGATTTCCATGTTGACCTAGATGCGGCGAATCTGGTCCAGGTCTTATGGGTGTCATCCGCTCATCTAGCTGGTGGTCTTCCTACGTTTCGACTTTTAGTTTGGGTTTCCAGTGTAGCGTTTTTTGGCTCCATCTATCATCCCCCGCGCGACAGAGCAGTAACTTTGGTTGCATTGGCTAAAAGGTTTCAAGGGTAAATTTTGTTGACATACAAGATTTTTTTCAAAGTAGTCACATTGGTTATTATTACTGTAACTTAATGCAGCTCACACTTACATGTGAGTTAAATTCTCATGTTACCAAAGGAGATGTTCATGTATAAGAAATTCAGGGGAGAAATACATGGGATAAAGTTGTCTAATTCTTGTTAAGATATATATCTCTCCCCTACCTGTATTCACTTGATTGAATAATAACCTTAACCACAAAAAGTTGGAAAACTCCGACTTGGTCACTTCAAAGTACAATATCTCAAAAAATGGCTGAACCGATTTTGATGAGACCTGTTTAAGAACCATAGCTAAAAACCTATTTTCAAATTAAAAAAACCACTCCACCACGCCACAGACAGACACACGTAGCAGTCAAACTTATTGGTATGGGCTAAGATGACCGCTAACCCTACATTCAAAGTTTGCTGTTCAAGTGCAGTGTGATAGTAAGATAAACTTACAAACATTTACATTTATTATATTAGTTATGATTTTGTGGTTGTTTGAGGATGTTTTGCTAACTTTAATTGTTATTTATTACAGTATGACCTGTGTTGCACTTTGGAAAATGTTTATTCAATAAACACATTTATTTATGACTAGCTGTTACCCGCAACCGCAGAATTCGTTTAACGCTATCCCACGGGAACTATGCAATTTTCCAGAATAATAACTATCCCACGTCTTCCTCCGGGTCTCAAACTATCTGTATACCAAATTTCATCTAAATAGGTTTGGTTTAGACGTGATGAAGTAGCAAACAAACAAACAGATTTATAAACTTTCGCATTTATAATATGAGTGGGATAATGGTTTTACTGGTAAAACTATTAATATTTTCGACCTTGAAAATTCACAGAGTCGGATCTGCCATTATTGTGCCAAAGTCAAATAAATTGTTATATGTTGACTTTGACATTACAATCCTAAAATGGCCAAATTGTAGATCTGACTCTGTTTATTGTCACGCTTGTTTTATTGTTATGTTTATAAAAGCAAAGTAGCACATTCATTTTAGTTATTTAGTATTGGATGTGTCTTCAATTACGCTGCATAGACAATATATTATTTATATTTAGAATGAGATAGGCATTGTTTGCTGATTCTGATATTAAGGCCAAATTAAAAATTATCAAACAAGTTATAAATAAATTGTATTTCATTGACATAGTATAGGTAATTTGTAACCATAATGGTGTTAATGTATGACTAAAATCCAAATAATGATTTTCTAGTGCCACATATCAGAAACACAAGTCCCCCATGAACTGTAATCCTTCCAACCATATATGCAAGTAGAAATACAAAAAAAGCGGCCAAGTGCGACTCGGATTCGCCCAACAAGGGTTCCGTAGCAGCAAGTAACATAATTATAAAAGTTTCCTTTACTTTTCGATTTATGATGTATTACAAAAAAACTACTTACTAGATCTCGTTCAAACCAATTTTCGGTGGAAGTTTGCATACTTACTTAGTATTTTTTTTTAGTTTTATCATTCTGTTATTTTAGAAGTTACAGGGGGGGGACACTCATTTAACCACTTTGGAAGTGTCCCTCGCGCAAACTATTCAGTTTAGAAAAAAATGATATTAGAAACCTCAATATCATTTTTGAAGACCCCACACACACCTAGGGGTTTGATGAAAAAAAAATCGAGTTTCAGTTCTAAGTATGGGGAACCCCCAAAATTTATTGTTTTTTTCTATTTATGTGTGAAAATCTTA
Organism: Choristoneura fumiferana; assembly: GCF_025370935.1. Lineage (NCBI taxonomy): Eukaryota > Metazoa > Arthropoda > Insecta > Lepidoptera > Tortricidae > Choristoneura > Choristoneura fumiferana. The sequence goes on along the minus strand of NC_133476.1, from coordinate 4,122,482 downwards.
ATGCGGTTCACAGAATACATCTACTTACCAAGTTTCAACATAGTTCTTATAGTTTCGGAAAAAAGTGGCTGTGACATACGGACGGACAGACAGACAGATATACATGACGAATCCATAAGGGTTCCGTTTTTTGCCATTTGACTATGGAACCCTAAAAAGTCTTAGACTTCTAAACTCCTGACTTGTCTTGTTATGCTGTGACAGTCAAGTCAAGTCAAGTCAAAATATCTTTTCTCAAACATGACATGGAATATTGACGTTGTGTTACAAATAATAGGCTGAGAAGTATCGCGCTGCAGGCGCTGTGATTCGCCTGCCTGCGCGCGGTCACTCTACCGGCCTGCAAAGAGATTTCATACAACCTTGCAGGCCGCTGGCCGGCAATGCGACCGTCTTTTGTTTCAACGCACGCTCTGCGACACGCACGCGGCCCACGCCCAGCACCACCGCCCTTGTCCGCCGCGCCAGCAGCCAGCGCGACACGCGCGCACACAACAGGGCGACCAGACTAGACTTTTATTTCATGTAATGTTTGAGAAAAGCACTATACAAGCCTCGGCCGGAATCTGGGGTTGCCGGCCTCGCATCCCTATGCGGCCTCGCTACGCTTGGCCGTCTATATCTGCTTGGCCGGCAACCCCCTACTTCCCGGCCTCTGCAGTAATGTACTATTATTCAATTTAGGCTAAAACAAGCACTTATGAATGTCAAAAAAAAAAAACTAAAGAATGTTCTTGTTTACGTACAGTGACTAACTATTGTCCTGGGTGGTGATGTGGTTAACGTATGACCTATAATTGTGGAGCCGGAGAGAATAATATATTGTAACCCTTTTGGCAATTTCATGAGGGTTTGACTTAACAAGTCGCGCATTGTTGTCATTTTGGGACGACAATTATGGGTCGTGCATTAATGGCACCTCTGGGTGGGACCCTCTAAGCTGCCAAACTAAACTACAATTCCTGGCGCATAGTCCGTAGGCTAATTAAAAGACTCACTTTCCCCGCGCCGGTCAACGACCGCGTTCGGCGCTCGCGCAGACCACTGTCGCTTTCTAGCTTAGGGTCGAGATCTGTCAATGTGTCAATGATGTTGTGCTACTCTGGTAATGAGGAAGCAATGTACCAGTAGAACGAGACAACCAGATTATACATCTTTGGATCAATATTCACACGTTCCATACCCATCTCTTCCCAAGGATGTTATAAAAACAAAGAACAACTACTACACTATTTTTCCAAGACAGTCATGGAGGTTCACCACAATCCCCAACCCCCAACTGACGATCACGCAAGACCACTCTGTCAAGAGCGTAACAACTTATGAAGATCAGTTGGTTAGATGTATCCTCGGAGAGTTAAAGCAAAACCCCTGTCTAATGTATAAAGAACATTTCTGTTTAGATCTGTATGATAAATTGAGCAAGTTGCGTTATATTGCGAGGCCGTAAAGCGAATGCAAATGGTACGTTTTTTTTTACAGATCTAAACTGGGCTTAAGTTGTAATTAGGTCTATCATGAGTGTCGTGGTGCTTTGCTCCAGAAGCCGGAGACATGCCTGGATTCTGTAACTGGAGGAAACCAAAAGCCGCGTGACAATTTCATCAAAGCGAAGAACGCGCAAGAGGTATCTTATGTACCCTCCACTCTGGCATAATCATAATATAAGAACATTAACTGCGGTCGACGGTCTACTCGTGACCACACTCGTTGAAAGGAGTAACATGGCCATGGTAAAATGTTTTGTATTGGGGATGTTATTCGCTAAAAGACCGACTATGACTGTCAAAACACAGTATTATCTCTGAGAGTAATTGGCTGCACGAACAGGTGCTTCAATAGTTTCTGGTTTATTCTACTCGGATGCGGTTAATGGTTAATGAATGACTTGTAATTGTCGGCCCGTTATGTATGATCGACAGTAAAATGAAGGACATGATAATTCTAGCCTTTATGGCAAATTACCTACACGATGCCAGGAACTATCAGTACATACATTACTGTCGTACATTCTGGGTCGACAAATACTAAGTCGTTTACTAACCGCTCTCTTATGCTATAAGCGAAGAAAGGTCAGGTATGCTATAAGCTAAGAAAGGTTTTTTCCGAAAAAGGGAGTGTTTCCTCCAAGGCTAAAAGTGAAATTGGAAGCAGACCAAAAATTTAGTCTATAATTTTAAAATACCGATTTAAAATAAACGTCTCTTCTGTACGAAATTACACAGGCATACACAATCGACCTACAATATCATCTCTTGACATTTATGTTTATTAAATTTGTTATCGCATCTCCTGTACGATACCATAAAACTGTTATTTAATCTTGTAGCAATAAAGAGTGCAAAAAACTGATAAACGAGGTAGAAACCGGTTCTTTGAACATTATTAAATAGACAACAGAACTACTTACTAGACTTTGTTTCGTAAACTGAAATAAACTAAAGGAAAAACTTAATGATAACGATAAACTTTTGAGGAACGAGGGTAAAGTCGAAAACTGCAATTGCCTATTATTGCTTATTGAGCTATGAACTCGCATCAGTATTTCTACTGTCTTTGTATAGCTCTCTCATGCAAGCGCGTATGCGAATCTATCTTCCACTTTCACTCAAACCAGAATTCGTTCGCAAAAAACGTCAATGCAAATCCGCCCACTTTCTTCTTCACATAGCTGGAGTTATTATAGATTGTTAAGTAATTCAGCTTTCGCGAGATGATGATAATGGTATACTTAATGGGTGAAATTACCTAACGCTACCTAGTTTTAGACTAAAAAATCAAGAGAAAGGTGCACGTTCACCAAAGATTTTTGATATTCGTAACACAAGAGTTCAAATTGCTAAGACGCGTGGAAATCAAGAAACGGTTGCACACGTGGTGTAATTGGCCGGATGGGACGAGAACTTAGAGGACTGGTGTGATTTGAAACGTGAATCACTAACAGGAAAACCACTGTTAGTTTCCTTTGAGTATGTAAGTCCTCGAGATAAAAAGCTGAGAAAATTACAATGTATGCTTTGTAACAAAAACCTCGGGCATTTTCTTGAGATTGTCTCCTTTTCTCAGACTTAGACTTCCAAGTAGGACAATGGTTATTGGCTTGTATAACTCGGCGTGTATGAATAACTTCTACATTTTGACATTATTTTACAGTGTTGTATAATAAATGCATGACATAGCGTGCCGTTCTTTAATAAGTCTACATAGTAGGAACATAGTCTTCAAAGAACGTGTTCTACCTTCGCATAATTTAAACCTTCTTTATTAGACTTAACGACCAATGAGCAATGATCAATTTGACTGGGAATATGGTTTGAAAAAAAAAACATTAAAATGTTGCTAGCATTGTAAACGAACGAGTTACCTTAACTCTCGTAATTTTTTTTTCTGAGATGTGCGAATACAATACAATACAATACAAATATTCTTTATTGCACACCATAAAGCAGTAAAAAAAACTATACTAACTATAGCTTTATTGTTATTTACTGCCTACTTTAAAACAGATTTAAAATATTATTAATTAAATTATTAAAACAAACACGTCGTCAAGAGACGTCACTGGCATGGACCCCAGAACGCAGGCCGCATTACCTTTTTGTATAGCTATCCCTATTCTTTGCGCGAGATAAACGCCAGCTCTAGAGTCCCCCGAGGCCAACACTAACCTTCTAAATTGTTGTTGCTAGCTACAATTTTGAAATCATCATCATCATACATCATAGTGGTCGTCATATCAGCCGTATGACGACCACTGTTGGACTATACGGCTCCAACATGCATCAGTGGAAATCATAGGCCTCACCCATAGACCTCTAGTTCCCTCAGATGCAATTGCTGTTCAATTTGTAAATAAACCAACGTAAAATTTTGATAAGTCACTAATTGCTCATCATAGATATATTCTATTCTTAACCAACCAAATGGTTGGTCGCTTGTCATTGTACGCCTAGGTCGCAATGAAAGCAGGACTGACGACCTTTGGTTGAGGTCAGTCGGGAATAGAACATCAGTACAACACACGACGAAGATTTATTGACTGCGCACAGATTTCTCTCATCATAATTGTTTTGTCTCTAGATATTAATGTTTGGGTTGTGCGCCACCGCGATAGAGCCCAATATTGCGCTAAGTGTTAGTTCATTAGTTACAGATTGGATTCACAATTGTGCTGCTCTATGATCTCTATAAAATATATGTAATAAATCTTTGCGCCTGGCGTCGGCATAATTTTCATTCGTTTTATTATTGAAACATATCGATACTTGTGTTATTTGAATTGATTTTGTTCATTATAAGAATTTTGATTCTCGTTATACTTATAATGAACAAATCTCCTTGAGTTAACATTACTTTTAGTAACATCTACTGAAAATATACAAGCTGCTGTCGCGCGATGTCTGTACAAATAGCTCTATAGACATATGTGAAGTGATGAAATAATTAATTACGATCGTGGCCATTCAAATGAGTTCAGCATTTCATTTACAGCGGCGTTAGTGTTAGTAACTATAGTTGGGGAATAGCTGCACAATACGTGTTGTTTTGTATTAGCCTAGGAGCCTTCTTCTAATTCCACAAAACACGTCTCAAAAACTATACCAACACTGTATAGCTAGCCCTTGTTCTTTTGTTAAAGTACTATTTCAATGCCTACTTAAAATGTGATATGACTTCAAAGAGCATCCTCAGGCAGATTTGTGCGCCGTTTAACTACTTTATTAGAAGTGGAATATTCCAGAGCTAACTCCCAACGGTAAGCCAGTAAGTGGCTTTCATACTCGTCATCGTACAATATACGATTTAAGATGTCTGAGAAGGAATTAGCTATCGCTTACTTTAGAATCTAGGCTAATCTAGGATTTAGTGGTTGTCAAAATGTCTGGCAGTAAAATGCTCGAGCGATAGCGTACGTCATAGGGTCAATACAATACACAATCTTTTTTGATTTCTCTGGCAATTCTTCATAGGGCATTCGCAGCGAAACGATTCTACAATGAAACGCGATTGTACCTACTCTATTTATTTGCCCAATATAATCTGGTGCTTAGTTTAGAAATTGTACCTCGTTGATTTTCTTGCCGGATCCTTCTCAACAGAGGTTTTTCCGAACCGGTGGTAGATTTTTTTTTGACATTCGTAAGTACTTGTTATAGCCTAAATTGAATAAAGATATTTTGACTTTTTGACTTTGACTTTTGTGATGCCTCAGTCGTAGAATCTCATAAAAAAACGTTAATCTTCAAGTTGTCATCGGAAGCTTTTTCCGCCAAACAAAATACAAAAGACAAGAAAACATTAAATACTTAACACAAAATCAACATGTTAGTATGCGCTACTTACAAAGCCGGTGGTCCTTCGCATGTAGCGTTTGCATTCATCTTTGATACAAGTCATATTATACCATACCAACCGGTATGTTCCAGACCAGCCACTAAGGCGTGCTTATTATACCGTCTAGGAACCAGTCGTACTTTATGTTTATTAAACGGTTTATTATCTGCCTAGATGGGCTCTACTTGCTATTGAAAGTTGCCATATTGATGTTGAACACGCATTATGAACTACGGCCGAGTGGCAAACAAATTTATTAGGTATGCCAGTCAGCATTTGTCCTAGTTATACTAGGCTTGTGTGATAGAGAGAGACTCGGCGAGTGAGTGTCAGCGTCGGGATGAATGTTCGGAGGGACGATCGGACGTTGTTAGTGTTGTGTGTCGGTGTGATAGGGTGACTAATAAAAGTGACCAAGTGCGGGTAGTTCGTGATACGAGTGCCGGTACTATTAGTGATCAAGTGCGGGTAGTTCGAAGAACTCGCGCTGCTAGGCAGACTTGACACCCCACACTTCAGTCTACTCGTGACCACGGCAACTTTAACGTTGCCGAAACGTCGAGTTAAATATTACTCGTGTAAAAATAGCGTGATAAGTCCCGTTTATGGTATTTTTGACTATGAGAGAGAGACTCATTGAGAAGAAAAACATTTTGAAACAACATCAAATAATATAAATTTGGCCCCACTCACCATAGTGTTGTGTTACATAAAACAAACTCACTCTCCGCTTCATCTTCGTCATACTTACACAACCTCTTTTCGTTTCGGGGTCACCGTGGAATTATCAGCTCAGTTATACGATACCTGTCTGACATTTTAGGCGGGCAGCTGTTAGGTGACGTCGCAGCCCCATTGTCTCATGACGTGGGAGCATTCACTGTTGCTATAGCTACGTCTGTAACGACATGGAAGTTTTTGCTTCAAACGTGCCCGTTTCGTGCGAAAGTAGCTGAATAAAGTAGTTACTGAGAAACGAACGTCATGATATTGTGTGTGAACGCAGGAAGTATGGCCGATCAAATTTTTGATACCTGCCTAAATAAGTCCTGTGAAATGCGGGCTGTGAAAAGCCATGCCGCTGTATCGCTTTTTCATACATATTTTGTAACCGCATTAGATACGAAGATACCTAGATAGTCTAAAATTTCTTGCACTGTCATATCATCGACAATAACCTAACCTAACCAAATTAGAGACCCTCGACATTGTCATTTCAATTTCAAAGTTCAATATTTCGAAAACAGCTGAACCAATTTTTATCAACCATAGCTAAGAAGCACACTTGCTTTCACCTAAAAACGCATCAATTTCGGTTCATTAGTTTGAGAGCTACGATGCCACAGGCAAACAGACTGATAGACATTGGCGTCAAACTTAAAACATCCCTCTTTTTGTGTCGAGGTCGAGGGTCAAAAAAGGCAATAAACTCGCTCAAATCAGTAACTGATACAAATAAGGAAATAAGACAAATTTTACGTAACCGACCAATTCGTGGTTATCAGCGGCAAGCCAGACGGCCTCTAGACGGAGAAAGGCTGAGTCAACGGTGCAACGCACTCCGTGTCGTTACGTGACCATACGGAAAGTTAAGGTAAGGTGCGCTGTAGTAAAGAAAACGTTTGTGATTTCGATTCTGAAATCACAAACTGTAGTCCCTTTGCACGCAACTTTGTTGACCTCAGCTCTTACTTTAAACGCACACATTTTACCAAGAAGTGACGTCACGGGACCCCTCTCCCAAACTTTGATGCGGTTCATGTTTGTTATTTTATATTTGATTGTCAATTTTTCTAATAATTTAATTGGCGGACTAAAACAGTTTTTTTTTACCCAGGGATCTACCCAATTGTAGACTTGGTTTCCAAAAGACCCTGCACTGTTTCAGTCGTTAGAAATATTTGACAGAAACTAGTTCCATCCCATGAGATGGCCTGATGGTAGCTTAAGATTTATTTTCTTATTCTGTTAATCTGTGTCCATCCGATGTATAATATTAAATATAAGTACAACATAATAAAATAATAATGATAACATTTGATGTTATGTAATTAAATTTATTCGAAAAAAAAACTTTACCATCGTTTTATACAATAAACGTAACCTAACCTAACTCATTGCATATCAAATAAAATTAACAATAATCCTGTAATGCTCGGAGTTTCATTGCGCGATAGAATCCGGAATACGAAAATTCGCCAAACAACTCAAGCCATCGACATAGCCGAAGACTATACAGGTTGAAGTGGCGATGGGCGTGCTACATCGCTGAAGGAAAGGATAACCGTTGGGAAGAAAGGCAACAACAAACTGGAAGGCGAAAATGATAGGCCTCCCACTAGGTGTGCTGACAACATCGCGAGTTGCGTGCAACTCCATCCATTCCATTCCACCTACTTTTCTGTCACGAATTAATGTTTTCTTTCTTTCAACTGGTGCAAGCGGTTAGTTGTCTTTAATAGATATGCCTTTATTCAACAATGGAGCTTTCCCAGTTGATAATGATGATTGTGATCTTTGTGGTTCCAACACCAGTTTACTACACAGGTACTTGTTTTGCAGATCGTTTGCCATCCGATCAATCTACAAGTATGCACAAAACGTTAACATCGGCTTTGAATGCAGCCAATGGTCCGTGACTGTAATAGAATCGCTCAGCGGAACTAAACAGTGACATTCCTGCCATTTTAATGCCCTGAGGTCTCTATAGGTAATAACTTGTTTTACCGCTGGTTAAGCGGTAATTGGCCTCTAGGACGTTTCTTGTGAGGTGTCTGGAGCTGGAAAATAACTTTTTATTGAGTGGTTACGTGTAGCGATAATGATGTCCAACTTAGTCCGATTCCCTTAACCCTAGTCGAACAAGAAAGTCCAGTAATTGGTGGATTTACTTCACGTTTTCGATAAGGAATTGTACGGAAAAGGACTTCATCAAGTTACCTGATGGTCCTAATAGAATCTCTGTCCTCTTTTGAATCCGATTTATTATTTCTAGTTCAATATTTTTAAACTGAGAATTAAAAAAAAGACGTGAATAAAATTATTAATTGTTATCAATTTTTAGATAGTAGTATCCGTAAATTATTTTAGTGAGAATGGTTATGCTTACTTGATGCTAAATGCTTAATGGTTAGTAGATGAATCAATACAGTATTATTATTTTAAGTCACTGGAATTAATTGATTGAGTCCTGTAAATTAAAAATAATTTTGATAGTTACAATTTCATAATTTAATTGAATAATAATTTAGTTTAACCATACAGTGTCAATGCAATGGTTTACTGAAATGGCTTAAAAACAATAATTCTGAATATAATCGAAATAAGAGTGTATTCCAATGAAATAATAACCATATTAAAAAATGGTGCACTGATTTAGATATAACATCCAACAATACAATACAATTACTCTTTATTGTACACCAGAAATAGTAAATGACCCCACCACACTCAAGCTAACCCTACAACCCTATCCAAAAATATAAATAAAATACATAACGCTATGTTTCAAGTGATAGCTAAGCTCTCATGTGAATTTATTATGTTTAAAAATGTTTTATTTATTCTCTTAATATTTATCTTTAACATGTATATTGGCAATGAGCTTTCTGAAATGTGGATAAATGTGATGTTGAAATTTCTTATAAGCAGTACTGAATCTGTAGTATGTAGCTGGCATAATATGGCAATTTTATCTTCTGCCAACACTGGTGCATTATTTACGCGACCCACGCGACAATTTACGCAGCGTTGTAATGTAGCCAGCAATAAATACTGTTCGCCTTCAACTTGATGTGCAAGCCGGTGCGAGCGCACATGTTTGATCATGCCCTTTTTGGAAGGAATTAGCATTGGAGCTGTACGAATCCTCTCTGGGGGTGATGCTTCATCGGTTAAAACTTGAGACTCACTGTTGTATTGAGCATGAGTTATTTCACCACCTCAATAGCTGGCACTCTACTACAGTTCGATTTCTGCGGAACTTTTTCTCACCTCACATCTAAATCGATGTAGTAATTTCAAAGTTGCTTTCGCATGTATGTTAGTAAGGATTTTATTATAAACCATTTGAAAATCCATAGTCTTGACGTGTCGTTGACAATATAATGGTCTTAATATTTTTCACTGGACATTAAAATATAGCATCTACCATATGTCTTTTTCCCAAATGTTAAATATGACATTACTAACTTCGTTACATTCATCGCTTCAAACGAGGCATAAAATGGGATAGCGTCATTAAGATAACTTGAAAGAGCACTAGACGGCTAATCAATCCACTTCAGCCTAATTAGATTACGTCATACATAACATAGCCCTACTGTTACTACCTACCTACTGTTTAACTCGCACCTTATATCGAATTTCTAAATAAATTGTCCTAAAACATGTACGAAGGGTCTTAAAATAATATCTATAGATAAAAAATCATTTATTGCCACAGAAAAAAAAACACGACTATACAAAAAAGCATACATAAGTAGGTTGCATTGCAATGGGCTCAGGCTCAGCATAAGTTGCGAGCTAAAAAAAGCTTGTAGCGCTGATTTTTAGTAAGTAGGTACTTATTAGGACTTTTTTAATTCCTAACAAATATTTCCATACATTGAGTCAGAAATTCCAGTGAAAAACCTTTATACGGCGTTCAGTCAAGTCATCTAATTCAATTACCTCTTGAAGTATTTTGGAAGAATCTGAAAACACCCTGGTATGATCGCCAAAAACTAAGTGATCGTCAATTTTCCACAATTGAAAAGAAAGCATTATTGCAGTGTCAAACTTTCAATCATTGTATTGATTTCCTTAGAGTAAAGCCAGTTCTCTTCTCACGGCCTCATATCAGCCAGGGGTGTTATGGAGCCCCGTATCCGTAACCGAAACCGGTATTATGTTTGACATATATCCGTATCCATATCCAGATTCGAAATGTTATGATATCAGCTTTGAAGTTCCAAGAACTATCACAAATCCGAAACTTCTCCTTTCTAATATAAACTCTCTCCTTTATGAACTATATAACTACTTAAATATTTGCCGACGTCGCCCTGATTTATCGGGAAATTGAAGTTCCCATCTATTCTACTCCCACGCCCATGTCCATTCACTGTTTAATATCTTTCCTATCTCAGTATTTATTGCCCTGTTTTGTGTGCTCGTGAGTTGTAGTCGGGGATAGATTAACGTTATATTAAAACTGTTTTCTAACTTTCGTCGTCAAGAGACTTCATACAATTTTAGCGTAATAGACAACATTAAATTAGCTATTTCTGTTAAATCCCCCGAATCTAAATTCCCCGAATATTGTTGTGCCGTCAGGACTAGTCAAACCATGTTTAGATTGCAGTCTCTTAATTAAAATTACGAACTAAAAACGATAAAGAGCAATATAATTAATCCAATTTGTCAATGGCTGATTTTTAAACCCTACGCTGCTTGCTCGTTGTTTATTAAATGTTACGCTAGTCTTATTTGGGTTCATAGCAAAATTCTAACATACTGTAAGCCGTAGAAATCGTTATTAAAATAAGAATAGCTATTGAAGGATGGATTTTACTTAGACGCTGTTTTCTTGTACCTAAAAGAATATAAGCCCTTGGGTCACGTCCTCCGAAGTCTGACCTCTTTTATATTCTTAGGGCACGCGACAGGCCCGGAAGGGCGAGGTCACAGCTAAGACGAGCTACAAATAACTCGCTTTAAATAAATTGCTCATACAAATCGCGTTTTTGGCAACTTTACCTTATAAGCGTTCTGCTCATTAACTTAAATTGTATGAAAGTTTGCAATTGACGTCGTGACAGAAGAAAATTTATGTTTCTTAAAAGTATTTCGCAGCCGTGCATAATTTAACGATTCTCACGTCAGTTTTCGACATCCCGCTTATAAGAGGAAATTGAGGTGCATCTCACCTAAAAAGATGGAAGTTATTTCCGAGTTAAGATAACTGACTAAAAGAGACAGTTTGTTTTTGATCTTTCTTTCATAAAAAATATCATCATGTTTTATATCATCTTTTATAAAAAAAATATTTACCAGGGAGAAGATCCAACAGATTCCACTTCCAAGCTTGTGTAGATGAACCTATCGATTATCAATACAATTAGGGAAAACATCGTTAGTCTAGTGACTCACGATCGACGGGTGACAATGACTATTTACGATTGCGGCTCGGCTGTGCTTAGTCACGATCATTGCCTCGCCTTGGTCTGGCCTAGAATATTTGATGCCTTGTTCGAGACTAACTTATTGCTTAGCATCATGAACAAGGCACTTAACGGGCTGTTGATATCCTGCAATATAATTGTTTATTTTATATATCTACTAGACTTTTATGAACGAAGATTATAAAACCTTATCGGAAGCTAAAACTCGCAAGAGATGCGGATGATCTTCTTTCCGTAATTAAATAGAAAATACTGCACTGGAGCATTCAAATACTCTCTATTAACTACATATATGACAGAATGAATGTATCTTCCACGAACCAAACCACTTAAGATTTTTTACGTTGGATGCCTCATATCAACGTTATTAAACACAGATTCGCACTGTTTGTTACTCCCTACCGCCAAACTTAATTTCCAATTTTGTGGTTATTTTTTGTTTGTTTATATACTTGTCTTTCTGTCTATGTTAATTATTTTTTTCTTTAACGCATATCGCAATATTCTTGGTAATCTCAGTGTCATCCTACGCGTACAGGCTACGCCTAGTGTAGGTGATAGAGGTAACTCGGTCAGGAAATTTTTGAGCAGTATACAACACCGTAGTTGATAAATATGTTTTCTGTAATTAGCTTAGTTTTATACTGTATAAATAAAATATTTTGATTTTTTGATTTTTTGAAACACTGAAATCATATAAAATATAAAAAGTACCGTAATCACACCACTATTAGACATCAAGCAAAAAAGTTTTAAATATTTTATGGTTGCAAAAGATTTCTCGCTCGTTTCTCCACGGCTTCACTGCCTAAAGGTCCATAAAGACGATCGTATCACTGAAAATTACATTAGCGAGTTTTTACGCGTTATGGTCCTGCCGTTATTGACCAGCAGGGCTACTACGAAACTCGAAACTCGAAGTTCGTGTCGTGCGCTCCCTCTGACACTTATACTATTTAATACGAGAGCGAGAGGGATGGTACGATACGAACTTCGAGTTTCGTAGTAGCCCTGCTGTACTAAGAAAATGCGTCGCTTCTGTCGATAAAATGTTGCTCAACTTGTATTCGTTTCATAACCTTTTAAAAATGATGAACCTTTATGATGAGTTGTTCCTCATTTTAGAATCGAACCAACTATGCTTTGAACTGTCGCGTTTCGATACCCTAATGCTAATTGCACAGCATCAGTCATATCAAAAGCCATTATAGACAAATTATCTACTTTAGTAATGCCGAAAATCTAGAAAAATATTAGATTTTCAACGACGGTCGGTTGGCTCATGTTGTTCATGATGTTTTTTAACCAACATTTCTTCTCAATATTTGAGCACCAATGATGATAAATAAAATAATCATGTGAGGAAACATGCTAGATTTTGACTTGACTTGAATTTAACGGGCGAACGTTGATTGCGACGTGATTACTTAGATGGCTCCATGAGTCATGTGTGATTCATTCTTAACTGTGTATGGGGCTACTTAATGCGTGTCAAACTTGTGGGCGGAATTAAATGACGAATCATCTGTCAAGCATCAATCCCGGGCTATTTTTAAATATAATATAACCTGTTACGCCTTGTTCTGGTAACGCCTTTACGAACCGGTAAATTGTAGTATTTATATGACATAGATATGGAGATAGTTAAAGAACACAGGCAAGCCGCACCGAGAGTTCTGTACACAAATTTTTGGTTATGACAAAATATACGCCTTAAGAGCTTCATTTAGGAGCTCTCCTTAAAAACATTTATTATTATTTTTATGGCTTTAGGTTAACAAGATTCTTATACTGTGGAAATTTGAAGACTATGGGCTCTCCTGTAAAACCTGTGTGACAGTCGACGGACAGACGAACACGTGATTGACAGGAGTATATAGGGTATTTATAGCCCTTCAGGTGCACTGCACGAAAAAGACCAAATACCCAAGTCCAAACAAAAAAATATAATAAGGAAAACGAGTGTAGTGGTTGGCTATTTAGAGACAATAGTACTCCTAAATTGAATATACAGGTGAGCCCTTTTATTCGCAGTAATTTTTTCGTAGATTGTCCTTACCATATTTATTTCTATATCATAATACGTAAGAGCATTAACGAGCAAATATTTACTCTCAAGATATCGGGTATTTTTAGCCGATATCGTAGATATTTCTGCTTAATGGTTTTGTGGATGTCGGTTAATGTTTGTTTTGACCGTAACGCGAAGCCCGTGTTTGTATTGGCAGTTTGTTTAATTAGGAAACTTTTTAACTTTTATGACAATATTGATTGAAAGTTTCAATAACCCTATCTAATCTTCTAGTGAAACCAGAGACAAATTTTCATTCGTAAGCATTTTTTTCCACTTGGAAACCGCTGGAAAACTACGACAATAATTGCTTAACAACCATGCAATTTAATTATACTTCCCAAAAATTTTCTTGTTTCTTTTGTACAGTAAACACGTTATTAAAATGTTCGGTCATATCGTAGACTTTTTGCACGCAAAAACGCGCAAGCGCACGCGCCGGCGCCCACGCGGGTTTGAGACCATTAGCTTTCATGAGTCATTTATCATGACATGAATCATTAGTGATTCCGTTGCAACCTTTCTAATTAGAAAGTGTTTGATCTAGGGTGGGCAAAAGCTCGACTTTAAAAAAGCAAATCATTTTTGCAACTGAAGTATCATTTACTCGTAATTAACTAACCTTTACATTCTGCTGCCACGCGTGCAAAACAGCTACGTACAGTCTGTGCGACACAATGTAATACTGCACAGAAACCCATGTCCTTCCTCTTAATAGACCTAACTATCACTAACCCCACGCTAGATGCTACGCGGCGAAATTTCTATACGAGTTCAATCTCATAGCTAAAGTGAGCACAAAACTATTCCCAAGAAAACCGAATGTTTAGCAAATAAGATAGCTATATTTTAATTCCAAAGCTATTCATAAATCGATTCCAAATGCTTAATTACGGGCATCAGATAGAACAACAAACTTTTTCGATCTGTATTAGCCTCATGTTTCCTCAATCTAAATCATCCTGCTAAAGCATTAATTTCAGAGCGAAGGACACTTATTCAAAATATCTCTCTATTAATAGGCACAAACATCTTTCATCCAACTCACCCAACGACTATTTGTTTTTATTAATCTCAAGGCAAAAAATCTCCCTCGGTCTGTCCCGGTCGTATCATGATTAATGATCGAAACAGTTTGACAATGACGGTTTTTATACGAGATGCTGAGGGATACGTGGCTGTTAGCACGTTGTTATGGGCACTTCTACATTTTGCATATACTTACTGTATCTACTAATTTCATAACATCTTAAATTTAATGCTTTGGGACTGTTTCTCCACTCATTGATAAATTTTATTTGCCTAGTATCTATATGTCGTTTCTTTTTGTCGAGAAAAAAGCGACGGCATTACTTTTATCTGTCTCATAAAATTTATCAATAAGTGTTGAAACGTGCCCTTAAACTTGGTTTACTAATGTTCTATCTACCATTGATAATAGACTTTCCGATTTTTTCTCAGAAATTGGTTGTAGTTCCACTATTTTTTAAGTATTTTACTTTTCCCTATATTGAAATTCTATTAGCAAGCAGTGGCCAGGCCACTCTAGCACATTAAGAAGTAATTATACTAGCTCTTAGGAAATATTTCTGTTTATTTATATTTCTTCAAGATCAGAGAGTTCGTTACAAAATAAACCCATGCCCTTGACAGCTTTGCAAATACTTCAATGCCAATGCCTTGTTTTTTCTGAAGAGACAATAAACGTGCAAGCTAATAACGAAATTCGTTTTCCTGTTTGTCTCCTTGGAGATCATATATTGATATAGCGGTTCGTGAAAATAAAGTCGATAAACTGTCTATGCATGATAAACGCTGTTTGATCGAAAGGACACACAGAGTAAAAACCATGATTCTGTGAGATAAGTTGTTGGGGCTTTGGCGCAATGTGTGCTACTTTTAAGTTACAAAGTTAATATTATGACCACCAGTTAGTCGCTTCCCGTCACCTACGTGACTCGGCACGCGTCGCAAGTGCGTTTTATTTTGTTTTTGTTCCAACTCCTTATTTAATATGGTCAAACATTGCTATTCATTCGTAACGTTTATTTTCCCATCGTACGTTCGTGCAATGTTTCGTTTTGCAATTATACGTATACGTGGTATGTAGTGCGACTTCTATGTTTTAATGCCTTACTGTTACAATCACACCATATCAAACTAGCATTTACTCCATAAAAGATTCTGCTCTTGTCATCTTCATCTTCAGTTTTCACTAACAGTTTTTATTGCTCAAGCTTAATATTTAAGTACTTTCTGACTAGCTATTGTTTACAGATGGTTATCTGGTTCCCTATATATTGCAAATTGCAACCATTTTGTTATTTCCTTATTGGCTTTGACTCATAGCACTGCACCTCATGTTGAATCATTTCTCCGAAATAATAATAATAAATATCATAAATTCCGTAATCATCCGTATTCAGTCCGGAAAGAGTTCCATGTTTTTAAAATATGACATGAGCCCGTGCAAACGTCATACGAACTGAAGCGTTGGTGACGCGAGTCGTATATGTCACAAATATATCATTATATTATTATTCTTCTATATCATTCTATTATATTATTATTCTACTGTTTACCTCGACTGATTAAGCTTAAACATATAGCTTTAACGACTAGCCTTTTTTCATCTTGAACTTCATTTGGTCAGATCATTTTCTATCTATCTATATCAGCCCTTGTTGCGTCCGTCTTCGAACGTAGGCCTCCTCTTCAAGTTTCCACGTCTGTCTGTCCCCTGCCACCTTCATCCAGTAAATGCCGGCTTGCTGCCGTATGTCATCCGTCCATCTCTTAAGAGGTCTTCCTCTACCGCGGGTGTTGGCACGTGGCAGATCATTTTCTATTTTCCATTAATTCTGCTATCAACTAGTTTCAGTAACCTATCCTTATCATAGTAATATGTTAACACGGAAGTATATCATATCGGCTTATAGACCAGCAGCTGTCAGATTATCCGGATTGGATGCCCGCCTCATGGATTAAAATTCGATTCCCGGTAATGTTCAGAAAGATTTGAATTTATTTTTTTAATTGCGTACGTGGATGATTGTTTGCTCGGATTGTTTTCAATAAATGGTAATGAAGGTAGATGAGTTTTGAAGAACATTGAAATGAAATTTAAGCTTTTCGAAATAATATCACCTGAGGAATATGCGTGAACGTTGTTGTTGTTCGTTATCTCCCTTAATTCATTTTTTGCAATCAAAGCGCTATCAGTAATAACATTTATCAATTTGTCGATAAGTTTTGGATCTCTTGAGAGGCAAAGGGTCTTCTTTCTGTACAATAAAAAACCGGCCAAGTGCGAGTCGGATTAACACACTGAGGGTTTCGTACAAATTTGTCGATATTTGTAAATACAGTGTTAGCAGAGCCCACTGCTAAAAAAAATTACGCAGTGTGGGTTCTTTTAGATGGCTACTGACATAGACATACAAAAAGAAAGATTTTCAGACTTTTTTTATTGGTTGTGCTATAAAAGCTATGTTCATATCAAATTTCGAGTTTCTCGGACAATCAGAAGCATGCTTCAGGTTTTTCAACTAGGATTTTTTGTAAGGAACCGCTTTTTTAATGAATTGCGTTAACTTAGAAGTTTTATTTTTTCACTGCTTCAAGAGGTAGTTTAGCTTGATACTTTCACGTGCTCCTGAGCAATAAGGCCTTGACAGACGAACAGACGACAAAGTGATCGTATATAAGTTTCGCTTTTTACTTTTGAGGTACGAAACCTTAAAAATATAAAAAATATCGCAAATTTATCTATCTATCTATTTCTACTTAAAATAATGAGATAGCTAGATTTGATCGGTGTTTACGCTTTTGTTATCAGAAATAGCAGTATAGGTATACCTACTGCCATTCAAGATTGATTTAAATGATTAGTAACTTCAATTTTGATTAAGCTGAGTGTATCTAAGTAGGTAATTATGTACACTCAGCTCAATCTTGATTGAAGTTACTCCGCCTCCATACTGCAACTGTGATCTATAGAATCATGTGTGGCACACTGTATCAATGGATCAATATCACAGCACATGCACAGATAACATTCATTGCTTCGGACGTTCGGACATTCGATACTGCGGTTCGCCGCAACCTGTATTATTGCTAGCTGCAGCACATTATTTTGACGACCAGATGGCCTAGTGGTTAGAGAACCTGACTACGAAGCTTGAGGTCCCGGGTTCGATTCCCGTGTCGGGCAGATATTTGTATGAAAAATACGAATGTTTGTTCTCGGGTCTGGGGTGTTTAATTTGTATTTAAGTATGTATCTATCTATATAATTATATTTATCTGTTCCTTAGTTCCCATAACACAAGCTTTGCTAAGCTTACTTTGGGACTAGGTCAATTGGTGTGAATTATCCCGTGATATTTCTTTTTATTATTATTATTACTAGCTTTTACCCGCGCTTCGCACGCGTAAACTTTCGGTCTGGTAGTTGCAATTCAAATTTTCGGGATTTTACAAAATTCCCCTGGAAATTTTCAAAATTTATATCGTGGTCTTCATTGAGGTTGTGTTGTGAATGACTGTACAAAATTCAAGACCCTAAAACCCAGTGCTGAAATTAAAAAAAAAAAACCCAATCCAAATTCAAATTTAAAATTCAAATTCATTCATTCAGTAAATATGCCGCACGCAATGGGCACTTTTACACGTTATTTTTAAACTACCAGCGCTTTCGGAAAGACCATCATTGCCAAGAAGAATGCGCCGCAAGAAACTTGGCAGAAAGTCATTTTTTCAAAATGAAATACTTAAAAACTACAGTATACAATTAAAGAAATAAATACAAAATAATAATAATATAGAGATGTATGGGGTCCCTTAGTTACAAAACTATCCGTGGAATATCGGAATAAAAAGTAGCGTATGTGTTATTCCAGACGTCCAGCTACCTACACACCAAATTTCATGCCTCTAAGCCCAGCGGTTGTTATTTCGACATTTTATCCCTAGGTATCCCGTGGGAATATCGGGTCAAAAAGTCGCTTATGTCTTTTTCTAGACATCCAGCTACCTACATACCAAATTTCATGACTCTAAGCCCAGCGGTTATTATTTCGAGATTTTATCCCTATCCCGTGGGAATATCGGAATAAAAAGTAGCCTATCTGTTATTTCAGAGGTCCAGCTACCTACATACTAAATTTCATGGCTCTAAGCCCAGCGGTTGTTATTTCAAGATTTTATCCCTAGGTATCCCGTGGGATTATCGGCCAAAATAGCCTATGTGTTTTTCAGAGGTCCAGCTACCTATATACCAAATTTCATGACTCTAAGCCCAGCGGTTATTATTTCAAGATTTTATCCCTATCCCGTGGGAATATCGGGATAAAAGTAGCCTATGTTTTATTCCAGATGTTCAGCTATCTACATACCAAATTTCATCCAAATCCGTCCAGCCGTTTCAGCGTGAAAGAGTAACAAACATACTCACTCACTCACTCACTCACTCACTCACTCACAAACTTTCGCATTTATAATATTAGTAGGATTGTACTGGGTCTATAATACTTATCTCTTTCTGACTAAGCTTGTGCGAAAAGAGCAGGGACATTAAATCGTAATTGACATTTCAATCAATTTTTAGAAAAAATATAACTCCATCGAAACTATCGATGATTCCGCCAATGTCGAGGTTGAAAAAGACACTATCGGTTGGCCGTTGTACGGTAGGTAATTGACATGGATTCATCAATCCAATTCCTAATTCAAGAATCAAATCACTTAGCATTAGCAATAATGATTTTTTGAATGTGGTGGACGCTTAAAAGAAGATTGTATAAAAGTTTATTAGAGTTTGAAAACTGTTAGGTTATCAAGCTTTTATTAATACTGAAGTAGAAAAGGCTGCTGATTAATCACAACTGATAAATGATGTGATAATGACTTGTATATGAAATTGTGCCACTTGGCAGCTCCCGTAAATCTGCATTTGTGATATAGCGTAGCCAGAATAACACCTGTTCGTTCTGGCAGCATAATAATATTATGCTATATCATAGTCATGCATTACGAGTAGTTTCCATTTATTAATAACGTGATATTGGCTCTTAAAATATTATTTTTCTTTATTACCAAAGAAAATACCTAAACAACTCTTACTTAGTCACAATTACAAATACATACATCAAATAAGTCTTATGATACCTACTACAATATTATGATAACAAATATCCTAAGGCATTTTTGACCAGTGTATTATACTATTTTGTAAACCAAAAACAGAATGACGTAACATAGTTAACTGTTAACTTTGCTTTTATCGCCCGGTTTGAGGATGAGATGACATACGTAAAGTATGCATGGAATTGAAGTAATGAAAACGTTTTAAATATAATAAGTTACTCTTAAAGCTGACTAAACTCTCTTTGAAAAGATTGACAATATTTTTAAGCACTCTAGATGACACTGTCCAATCAAATATTACAATCATGAAATAGCACGACTTCCCAAATCGTATGTAGCGGTTAATATCCTATGGGAATAAACGGATGTCAAATGTTTCTCCATTATTCCAAGTTTCGTACCGTTTTAATATGACCATCAGGATTGTTGCTGTGTTTTGAGTTTTGAGACTTTATGCGTTATCTTCATCAAGATTGCATACTTTTTAACGTATTTCGGAAGCAACATTGCAAAAAGAAATTAAAAAATCTTGCAAGTAGCATTACTTGTTTCCTTTACGACCTCGAAATGTATTATAACTTGCACCATTTTTCTTGCAAGTCTAAGCGGATAATATTTCGTTTGTGAAACTTCCGTGAAAGCACTAAATTAACATTCGTTTTGTCGATGAATATATCAACTTCTACATTGTATGGAAACAATAACACGTCCTGTGAAGCAGTTAATAGTGACGTAATGGATATCTTTAAAAATACTGTCATAACACCTGCTGATTAAACAAGTTTTTGGATGTAGATTGAATAAAAGCAACTTTTTAATTCATTAAGAGATGTCTGCTACTTCTACTAGGTACTACTTAAAATATCTTGGGCGCTTTGTCAAGACAGATGATATATCCTCCTAGGTCCTCGCGTACTTTATAAAGCACTAATTAATACTAAGAATAACGCAGAATGTACTTTATAAATAATATCCAAAATAACAAAGCATTTCAACCACGTCTAGGTCTTAAACGCTAAGTTTGTTAAAAAAATTCAGGACTCAGGAGGATATAATCACAAGAGGGTAAAAAGTTTAAGTAATCAATCCCCCTAACATAGGTACCATTTTATTAGAATTGTTGAACTTTTTTGAGACAAATCTTAGTTTTCCGACGATAAATCACTCGAAAACTGTAGTTTATTAAATAAAGGAAAAAATTACTTTTTAGGCAACTTGTCTATTAATTTGACTGCAGGCAGACAGGGGTTTCATAATACTTTTTCTTAAAACAAGATAGTGCTAGTGCACTAACTCATTACCTAGTAGGTATACCCTTGTTATATCTCCTGAAACTATGTTGTTCTTAATCATCTCTTTCCACCCTCATACTAAACCGTGAAAGAGAAAGAAGTGAAAACGATTGTGATTCTGAGTGCATTAGACAATAAGGCGGCAGCCTTTGGCTTCTGTAAATTTTATCGTCGCATTTGCTTTGATTTGAAATGAATAAAAATTTAAGCGTTTATCGATGTGGAAATGGATCATCTCATCATAATCGAGGGTATTCTGGCAAAACAGAATAAGTGCAAAGTTTTAAAAAAATTGTTACATACATAGGCATACTCAATTTTTTCTGCTTTATTTATCTAGCAAAACCGTGTAAGTAAGTAAATAAATATTGTGCACTTATCCGGTTCTGCCAGAATACCCTCGATATTCGTTAGAAAAGTATTTCCGTTAATAAAGATCTTTTTTAATCCAATTGTCTCATTTCGGTTTACATTTTGACCTAATTGGAAACCATCTGTTTCAGGTAAACCACGGGATAAAAAAATATAATAAGCGGCGGGCTTTGCAGTTGACCTACATACGCGACGTCAGCAGGTACCTAATGGTTGGGGTCGTGATAATTCTGCCATCAACTTTATACGGGCTCGTGTACTGATCAAACCCTCCATTATTGGAAAGAGCGAATCCTATGCTCTGTCGAATAATAATATCATCAGATAGAGCGCTGTTTGATGATTTAATTGTCGTATTTAGTCGTGGAAGCCTAGTGGTTTGAACAATGGCCTTTCAAGCAAATGGTTGTGGGTTCGAACCCAAGCTCGCATCTATGACGTTTTCGAAATTTATTTGCGAAATTACATTTGAAACATATAAAACAATAAACACGAGCTTTGCCGGAAAGGAAAACATCTTGAGGAAACCTGTATGCACATGCGAAGAAATTCGATGGTGTAAAGTTCCCTAGTGGAAATTACGACCCATTCTCATTCAGAGAAAACAGAGAGGAGGCCTGTGACCAATAGTAGGATACAAATGTAGACGCAGATAATGATGATTTAGCTTATTACTTAAGAGCAATGCAGTCTAAAATGCAGTATTTTTTGGATGACTTACTTCGTTAGCAATTAGTTGGAACCCCCCCCCCCCGCATTGTCACTTCAAAGTTCAATATCTCAAAAACGGCTGAACCGATTTTGATGAAACATGTCTCAGATTCATCGCTAAAAAACCTGCTTTCAAATAAAAAAAACCGCGCTCAAATCGGTTCACTTGTTTAAGAGCTACGGTGCCACAGACAGACAAACAGACTCACATAGCGGTCAAACTTATAACACGCTTTTTGCATCGATTTAAATAATGACTATTGAAGTATAAATAATCTCACTCGCTTTGTTCCAGTATTGCGTAGCATTATGTCACGCACCTTTTATTTATTGGATTTCAGGTATTCTACATATTTTAATATTTCGGCGTGCCCTTGCGTCAACATTTTTATGTTAAGAAAGATCTGTGCGTGCAATATTTTCGTTAATATTAAAACCTGTAAGTGATATTGCGGAGAAAACGTTAAATTCTTCAGTCATTCTGATATCTAATCGCGAGTCATTTTCATTGTCTTATTTATTACAATTACAATGTTTGTGTTGCGTGACTGCCATTTTCGACTTCTAATTCATCTCTGCTTTCTACTTTTGCATAATTGATGTTTTCTTGCAAATTAA
Source organism: Choristoneura fumiferana (assembly GCF_025370935.1). Taxonomy (NCBI): domain Eukaryota; kingdom Metazoa; phylum Arthropoda; class Insecta; order Lepidoptera; family Tortricidae; genus Choristoneura; species Choristoneura fumiferana. The sequence goes on along the minus strand of NC_133476.1, from coordinate 4,099,773 downwards.
AGGCCGAAATAATACACAAAAATAGTAAAACATACAGCACTTATCAATGCAATAAAACTTATCGCGTCGCTCTAGTTACATGGTTTCCGTCGTTTAATAATTTCCCTGCAGATTGCATATTTATCATGGATTGTTATTGAGGTTTATAAACACAGCTTTTTGCCGGCATCCTTTAAGTTTCCATCTTTCCCACTTGGCCGGTAGGTATTTGTATTTGTATTTTTTGCATTGAACTTCAATGTTATGGTTCAGCTCAGCTATTAAGTATGCTGTTTTTTACAAGCTTTTATTTAACTTGCAATGTATGTACATATATGTGCTAGTCAAATCTTGCGAGTTAATTTCACGCATTTCCAGTGGTCGGATTAACTTGAAATTTGGCATACTTATGTAAAGGCTGGTGTCAATACAATAATCTGGTAGTGACATCCAGTCCAGCCAAGATCGTCTCCACAGGAGGGAATAAATATATTACAAAACTTATTACTTGTCAAAGTCAAAGTTCTAAACAATTTACATGTATTTGAGCAACTGAATAAAGATACGGTCGATAAAGCCATTATATTTCTCGAAAAACCATACAGTTTCCAAAGTTGTAGGAAATCAAATGTTGTACTCAAAGTAACTAAGAATCTGATCAACTTTTTCTTCTCTGAAGAGTAGTGTACTTTGTCCTTGCTAAGTCTAAGATTTAATTCTTCTTTGATCCAGAAAACACCATTTCTTTTACTAATGCTATAACTATCGCCTATCTTTCCGTCTTCATTCATCTTCCAACTTATATACATTTTAATTATCAAACAACATTAAAGAGCCGCGCGAGTGTGTTTATTAACTGCTGCTAGCTAATAAGCTTCTAAGAGATCGTGACTTGCTTAAATTTTGAAATAATGTTACACAATGTTTTATAAATTACGTTATCATTGCACAACATCATCCTTGCTATCTTGCTATGTAAGACAAAATTATATTGTACATAATATATCAGTGGTGCCGCCATTTATCGGGATTGGCTTAGGGGATTGGTGATCAGTGTCTTCATATGAATTTGAACCTACCGGATCTCAAAATTTTCAATGAACGAAATTTCAATACAAATACCAGGACAGGCGAAACGAAAATGAATAATTTAGTCTTTATGAATATTTCGGATGGTTGAAAAAAAATATATACTGAGCGGCAAAAAAACAAATGTATGCAGTAATAGATAGATAGATTGTGTATGTAGAGTGGGCCAAATTTTGTGCCGCTGAGTATATCTGCCGTAAGCCGTAGCCGTATCGCTGTAAGCCGTGGTGGCCTAGTGGTTTGACCCATCGCCTCTCAAGCAGAGGGTCGTGGGTTCAAACCCCGGCTCGCACCTCTGAGTTTTCGAAATTCATGTGCGGACATTTGAAATTTACCACGAGCTTTGCGGTGAAGGAAAACATCGTGAGGAAACCTGCACAAACCTGCGAAGCAATTCAATGGTGTGTGTGAAGTTCCCAATCCGCACTGGGCCCGCGTGGGAACTATGGCCCAAGCCCTCTCATTCTGAGGGGAGGCCTGTGCCCTGCAGTGGGACGTATATAGGCTGGGATGATGATGATGATGATGATTATATCTGTTACTCATAGTATAATATTATGTTGCCATTTTTTTTCCTTTATTTGCTTACCACTTATTAATGGTTTATTTGATTCCAGTTTTATTTTTATTTTGCTAAATATGTATGAATTAAAAACAGTTTAGCCACGGACTTTGAAAAGCTTCAGAACCTTTTGACATCTTTTTACTGCGCATAATTAATTAAGGTCAACCGGGGCTATGTCGTCTACGGGGCTAATGCTTCCATTCCAATTATCATAAGAAAAATATTGTTATAGACACACGGCGCGGTGCTCGCATGTTCAAAGAACATTCGACGCCTGATTAATCAATTAATTGTGTGCAATTAACATATTGATTAGGCGTAGGTTAGTCTAAATATGTTCCGTTCGGCTTGGTCCGTGGGTAAGGTCCGAGTTGCAGCGAATTACGCATAAATAAATAAGTAAATTTACATTACTCTTTGGACAACATTAGAGAAACAAGTTTCCTACGTAAAAACATCCTGAAGCATCCTGTTAGCGAGATAAACAATGTCAGTGATCTTTATCTTACACAATTTCATAACTATCACACTTTGTTCGGAATATGATGATCAAAAGTCATGAAAAATGTTGTAATTTCTGTATAAAGTTTTTTTAATGTAATAAGGTACCTATAGGTAAAGTATACGCCAGGCTTAAGTTGCGTTTCCACCAGAGATGCGATGTGCGAGGCGAGGTAAATGAAGCGTTTCTATTGGTTAATGAAAAACGTTCCTCCCAACCCATCCTCGCACATTATTGAAGAAGAAGATTGATTTATTTGCCAACATGAACAATACAGGATAGGCGCACAGAATACAAATAAACAATAAACGAATATAGAATGTGTTTGGCAGTCCCTTGCACTGTGTGACAAAAGGAACAGGCTCAGCTTATTGGAGGAAACGCTGCTTTAAATGGGACTGGGCCGGGCGTGTTTGCCGGACGCACCCACAAAAATTGGCACACTGAGCCACATTGTGGGTACGGCATGATGGATACCGATGGCCAGATAGCGATATGACTTGGACGCGGGACTGAGTGCATGGCCAAATACAGCTCTGGATAGGGAGATGTGGAGGTCACGAGGGGAATCCTTTAACCCAGCAGTGAAACAGATGTTCGCTAAGTATAATTCATTAACATTCAACAAATCGCGCTCAGTGGGGCCCCATGATTTCCACATTTCCCCGCCGCCCACTGTTCCGCCAGCAAAACAATTATCAAATCGTTTTTTCGCTTTGATCGTAAAACCTTGAGCTAATGGACCATAAACATCATCCGCAAAAAGGCGCAGAATTTGGCAATATACTTAATTATAAATTTTGTTTTTGTTTTCATTCTATTCTAATTGAGATTTTGACGATTTATTTAAAACCAGATCCTGACCCCGTGCCAATTTCATGTCTCTAATCCGAGCTGTTGAAGTTTTGGGGGTTTTCATCCAATCTCATGAGAATATCGGGATAAAAAAGTAGCCTATGTATTATTCCAGATGTCCAGCTATCTACATACCAAGCTTTAGTGTGAATGACATTTTAGTATCATTTATACTGTATGTATGTAAACTCTTTACTGCACACAAAAATAAGAAATAGACATACTGATACACAGAGGGAAATACAAATGCGAGCTTATCACAAACAATGGATATCTTCCAGCTAACCTAGTTAGTGTGTAGAGGATACACACACGTGTGTAGTGTATTAGCAGGCTTGTACTAGATTTTATTTAACTTCGTCTGATTGTAAATTTCTCGATATGTTTGGAACAAGTCAAGCTGAAAATATACCCATTTCCGGTGGACGGAATGATTGAAAATTGTCTACATTTGTAAATACTGGATGTAGATGTCGGCGGCCGATCGTAAAATCCGCCAGATCACGAAATTCCTAGGCATATCGTGAAATGCCGCCAATTCATGAATCATCCGCCATATCGTTCATAACTCACCGTTTAGCGATTTGCCTAGTGACGTTTAGGCAGATCATGAAAGCATATCATGAAGCATTTCATGAAGTTTAGGCAGCATGAATTCCTAGGCATATCATGAAACGCCGCCATATCGGTTCTGGCACTTCGCCGGCCGCTGCCGCGGCACGCTTGCTTCGCTCGCTCGGCTCGTGCGTCGTGATCACAATTAATACTAACCACTCCTCGCTTCGCTCGTCGTACCTACATTTTTCTATATAAATAAATAACAACTAGTGAATACTTTATTTACCAACAAAATTCTAACCTCTAAAATACGGGCAGACGTCCATGGTTTTTTTTGTGCACAGAATCCGTTTGATTCACATTAAAAGAACGAAGCTGATGTTCAAATTCTTTTGCACTTCTATTTCGAATTCAATCACTATTTTCGGTTAAAGATCATTTTGTTGCGACGCCGATATTTTTTCACGCGCTAAACAAACACGGGCGGTCAGCTGGTCACGGCCGCCATTGCATACGCAGCGCCACCAGTGGCCAAATAAGAAACTATTTTACGATGTGCCCGTAGAGCTAGAATATCGACGAATGCGTTGCTCTAATCGATCTGCCGTATTATTTCTCAGGCACATCGTGATATGCCTGGCCAACGTTTAGGCATATCATGAAATGGCGGCGTTTCACGATATGCCTAGGAATTTCGTGATCTGGCGGATTTTACGATCGGCCGCCGACATAGACACTAGTAGTCAGCAAAATGTATAGTCGGCAAAAAAGTTGCATGAAAAAAAATTTTTTTAACGTTGCAAATTTAAATTATTGAACCTATTTTATTCGGATTTCTTTTTAAATATCAAATTAATCCTAAAGGCTTCGTGTACTTTTGTGTCTCGCATACACACGCCGTTTTCTGGAACTTATACGAAAATCAGACATTATTAGTTCCATTACTGCAAGAATATGCACTTACGCTGCATCAAACAAAGCCAATGACATCATAATTTATCCTCTTATCTTATTATGTCAATTCGCTGATACGAAAGAAGCCCTGTCAAGTCAAAACAAGAATTAGCTATATTTCCCAGAAGGATTATTTATATTTTTGATAAACATAGCATAGATATTAACTATGACTATAACTATTATTCTTTGAAATAAATAAATAAATATCGCGCGGATTTTTTTCAGCAAGTGCATTGAATTCGAACTGCCTATCCTGAGGCCATTTATCACTTTGGACAGTTGCTTAAGCCGCGAAAGCAAGAAGCGGTGATTTAGTTTAATTAAATTTTATACTAAGCATAGAAAATTTGACAGAAACAATAAAGAAACAGCGCTATTGTCAAGTTTTAAAGATGTTTCGAACCGAAAATGACAATACCACAGATCTGTACTGAAATGGACGATCTATCGTAAGAGCAGTGAAACGTTATGAAGATTGAACGTGTCAATTGGAATAACTTATCGGTTCATTTCACTAAATGACTGCATTATATCTGTTAGTTATATTAGCCCAATACGCCATTTTTGTTTTGTGTCTGTAAAACATAACCATCGCACAACAATGACACAATGCGAGACTGGCTGGTATTAGCCAAATTTAATTTAAAAAGAAATGCTTTTTGACTTTAAATCGACACGCAACGCCAAGGTAGATCGTTGTGGCGTTATCCATTTCAATACAGAATTGTTATCTGTTTTAGGGCCCCATACACGGTACGATTCGTCTATACGATCCGTCGCTTCAGACCGATCGAAACGACGAATCGATAGTGTATGTCAAGATCGTTAACGATTTACTTCATCGAAGACGATGTCGGAGATCGCAACAAAGTCCCATGCAATCATGAATATCATAAAGATGAATCGACAATGGGTCTTTACGATCAATCGTCACGATTTTCATCAGATCGATCGTACAGACGTATCGTACCGTATATGGGGTCCTTTAGAGTCAGTTTTCATCGAGGAATCAATTCAGTCAGTGCGAGTTAACACAAAAGTGAGTAAGTAAATAATGTTGGTTAGTTAAAATCTTAAGTTTGTTCAAGATCCGATTGTTGGATCCTTTGTTTACCTTGCTGAGGATATAGATTATGTGTGCCTGACCAAAATAGCTTCGAGGTTTGCATAAAAAGGCAAAGATCCTGTCGAATGATTATTTCTTTATTTGAGTGTGAATTTGAAGTGTCTCTAGCAAATTTGCTCGCACTCGACCTTCATTGAGAGTTGTGCACAATATTTGTCATTGACTAAGATCCTCGAGCTGTTCAATGATGTAAATTGGCAAGTCTCAAGGCCACTTCCTTGTTTTGATTGGTGTCGGGTTACGTGGAAATTCGGCGTAGATATTTGTAGTCTGCGAATAAACTACGATAAGTACTTAATGTATGTTGTTATAATTAGCAACGTTCCATTTTATATCGAACTATTGAACTTCGTTTTTGTTCCAAAATTTGTTCAAGTTTAGTTTTAGTAATTCGTTCGTATCGTAATTATGGAAAATAGAATAAAAAATAAATTCGTTTCTGTCTAATACTATACGCTGTCCGTTTCAAATCTTGCATACAGAATTTTCCTACTTACATAGGTCAACGTACAAAGCTTGTTATGATAGCCTAAATTTAATAAAGATATTTTGACTTTGACTTGACTTTGATTTTGAACGCTCCCCAACGCTGTCAGAAAACTAATTTATTATTATCTACTCCTTTTATTAAAATGAAAGATTCAGCACTTCTGTATCTAAGAAGGTATATCACTATTAGTGTACACATTACACACATTACATAGACATATTGATTAAATATGTCGTAAACCTAGTACTCGTAGGTAGGTTTGTCGAACAATGATAGAGTAAACACGTGTCGAATCGTAAAATGATCTAAAACATGAATTACGCAAGCGCACTGGCCGTTTTCCAGATCCAACTAAAGTAAGTAACTAAACAAATGCATGTTAATGAAATGTACAGGTATTTTATTTAACCAATCTAGATAATAATTTGTGAAAGAATAAACATTTTGAATACAAGTTTTTTGCTGACAGTGGTTACTGCTGTCTGTATTTGTATTGTCATTTAATCTCAGAACAGTCTGATCGGAAGTGGATGTTAATCTAGTTTTCTAGATTTGTCTCAAACTTACCTACTCTCTTAAATTATAAAGTATCAAGTTGACGTGAAGATAAATAAAACAAATATTATTGCGAGACACTGTTACAATATTCATATTTTTGCCCATACCAGGATTCGAACCTGTTTTAAAAATTAGAACAAAAATCAGTTCGTCTCAAAAGCAACAGGCTCACACTGTCAACTTCTGCAGTCTAAAACACGTGAGCAATAAAATTTGATGAAAATAAATTGAGTTTACAACTCACTTTACGTCCCAATAAAACATAAAACTGGCCAATTTATTCAAAGAGTTCTACTGAGGTTAACCGAGACCATTTTATAGTTCAGCTTTAAAAATAAATAAATATGTACCTACGTCTTTCACGCGCAAATGTAATAAATATGTATAAATATTTCAATTCAAACATTAGCAATTGGCATTGATCACTTTTTACAATGTGGTCTAATTCCAAAACCATTTCGAGGAATAGGTATATTAAATCATTTTATAACATTTTTGTAAAAAAATACTAATTGATCGTGTGTATATTTGCAAAACAACGTTTGACCTTTGTTTGACTTTCATCGTAAAGAAACGTTATATAACTAATCCGCCTAATTCTAACACTGCCAGGTGACAGAAGACACTACGTTTTTTAAAATAATTGTGATGGGCATCGAAAAACGTAGTTTTTAACGCCATAGCAACTACGGTTAGCTATAATTCCTATAAACTTCTAAATAGGGTAAAAAATTTAAAACACAACTAAAATCAAAATCCTTCAAATACCGTACCGTATCTTAAATCCGCCTATTTTATGAAAAAAATAAAATAAAAATAAACATTGTTTTTTTTTAGACCAATGCCAAATTTGGCACTGGTCTCACCGTCGACGAGGAATCGATACGCTATCGATTTTTCTCGATCAAGAAAAGGACATATATTAATAGTTGATCGAGGGTTGTTCACACTGCTGGTAAGCAATCTATAAGTAAGAGCATTCACAGATGAAACTCGTTTAGCGATGCTGTCAGAAATACCGAGACCAGCCGGCTGTAATTTTTCTCTACAGTGCAACTACAGTCTAGTTTCAGGAGACGATGTGCGACTGGTGGCAAGTAATCGCCCTTACTCGAATCACTTGTACACTCGCTTCTAGCCTAGCGACAACAGTTTCGGAACTACAACCTCACAACTCGTCAACTCGTATCTAATCTCTAACGCAACTCGCTTCTCGTTCGTCATTTGCAGTTGGTGGGGCCTTATCCTTAAACACACGTTATTTAAAACACATATCAGCAATTTATGTCTATATACAAGATGCTAATGGCAAGATGAAGAACTTTATTCAGACTTTTATTTATAGGGAGTTTCAAAAAATTATCCGTAGTATTTCAGTATGTACGAGTAGCTGGGTTAGTTTCCCAACATGTCTGTAAATGTCTTCAATTGAATGTTTAAGGGGATCCCATGCCCCAATGACCTTCGATCTGAATTCCCTGGTTTTCTAATGATTTGTTGTAGCTTATTACATTAACAAGAACGGCTTTAAGCAATATAGTATCCCATATTTACTTCAAAGTTCATTGTTTTCGAGATATTTGCAATCAAAGTTGAACAATTTTAGGCCAAAAAACTGGTTTTCTGGCCATAACTTTTGTGTTAATTAGTTTCAAATGAAAGCCCTCGACCAGTTTTTAGAGACGTCAAAGACAAACCCAAATAAGTAGATTTCGTATATGTTAGATCTTTCACGTCAATAGAGATCGAAATAAGTGGTTTTTTTTTTTTTCAGACAATGTTTAAAAAAATCATACAAAATAAAGTATTCATTTTTTCAAAATCCGGTAGACAAAAATGGAGATAAAAGATTGGAGAGGAGATAGCCGTTTGACTTATATTCTATCTATATTGCAAAAGTAGGAGATACGATTCAAAACTTGTCAAAAATCGATGAAAACCTCGGGTAGCCCCTTAATTCAAAATGTAAATACGCTATTATCTCGGTACATTTTGAGTATCGATCAATCTAGAAAAACATTTGTTAACCTCAAAAACAAATTAACTAATTCTACGTGGCCTACATCCTTCGAAAAAGTTGTACAGGTCTACGATAGCACATTAATCCACCTATGAAACTTTTATTAAACGTTAAACAAATGCAAACGTTAAACAAGGCAATCCGTTCTGGAATTTATGTAAAACATTATACAGAGACGCTGTTCGTTACGAACATGAAATGTTTAAATGACTCATGTCTTACTTATCTTGCGTTTCAAATTCTTGTAAAAATGTTGATTTTTTGTCGAAATGAAATTCGCCGGTGATGCATTCAAAAATAGACACTTTCGGTTCCATCCATTTCAATACAAGCCCGTGCTGTTCATGAAGTAAAAACAATTCTCATATTAAGGAATATACGAGTAAAAACGATAAAAAGTCATCGTTACTGCGAACGAAAGAATCTTGTGCCTTCTAGCTCTTAAAGACGCTAATATTTGGAATATTGGAAAGCAGAAAACAGCGTGAACAGAATCTAAAATTCAAAAAGTGAAACTGCGTATCTCAAATATATGTGTGAGCATGATACATATTCATATTACTGATTCACTCTGGTACGGTGAAATGCTCCAGGGCCTGACTATTCAATGTATTTATAGACGTCATGGCAAGGGGATGATGGTTTCTATGTTCAGCAAATTGAATCATAATTGAGTCAACAGTCCTTTGTGTTGCTCGCAATGCGATACTCTTGTTTGCCTCACTTTGGTGATCAGAATATAATAGTGGTTTGAGCCGCGTGGCTCGTTGAGTTTCAAATATTTAATTCGATCGTAACTCAGTCCGTCTGTCTGTTACCTCTTCCCGCTTAAACCGCTGAACAGAAAATGAAATTTAGTATGGAGATAGTTTGAGACTCTAAAGGGCATAAATAAATAGTTTTTATCCCGAAAAAATATACTTTACCCGCGGGATAGCATTAAATGAATTCTTCGCAGACAGAGCCGCGAGCAACAGCTAGGATCATATATTTTACTGTAAGTTGAGTAAATTTTGCTAACTTAAAAATATATAAAGTAAGATTTTCTCCAAAATTATGACACCAATTTCATATTCTCGACGCTCTGATTCAAAATCATATTTTTAACGATTGCGACTAAATTAAGGGAGCCAAAATTAATTATTTAAGTAATGTAAGAAGAAAACTAAAAAAGACAGAACGACAGCGCTTAGTAACAATCTGACACATCCCAAACACACTGCAGCTAACGAAGCAAAACAGTAACTGCGTAAATCACTCAAGCCATCAAAACGCTTTGCGCGTTCCATTTATCCTTAAGCACCCTGCGATTGCGCCTAAAAAACGTCAACACAAAATTGGCATGGCATCATACTTTATTGCAGTCTTGCCAAACTTAGAAAATTAAAATTATCTTAGTACATTGAAAAAGCGTCATCTTATGGCTTAAGTCTGACACTTGGCGAACCTGAGTCAATAAAATTGTAACTAAATTTGCAACGCCAATATATTTTATCTCAAGTAGACGTTTAAGATTAATTTATGGAGCTCGACGATATACGAGTATGTGACGCTAACTTTTCAAAGTGATACTATGTAACGCAGATTTTGTGGTTTGCCAAATCTAAAGTGTAGTTTAATGTTACGATTACGATGAATAGAAAACAAAGACTTAACAGTTGTGCATAGGAAAAAGGGACAAGAAAATAATTCTTGTTTATAACGACGCAGAGATAACATGATCTGTTAACATATTGCATGGCATGACACACGTTATTAGACGTTTACGAGAGACGATTACGTTTAGATTGGAACACCGTCGTCAATATAACTAAGAACATATCAGCTGTCGCGTTCTGTAACATTACCACATCCGCTACAACCGCCAACATCAAAGGATCAGTGTTCGTATCAGGCGTTTTGCGAATTTACACGAAACCAAACTAAATTTGCTACCGACAAAACTGTTTCAGAAATTTCCAATGCAACCGCTTTAGAGATACGATTCAAACTTGAACACAATGATGGGGTATGAAGAGAAGGAATGTAGTTACTGCATGTGCAACCGATGCTCCACCATCCGGTCTTTGGAGAGTGGCCAACAAAGTCGCGAATAGTACAAGTATAGTACAACAGGTCGACGACACCGGGTACGTTCATAGTTTAGGCCAGCCCAACTTAGCCGATACCTTTTCTAGTGCAGAACGTCTGACACAAAGTGATTGAAGGGATCGAGTTTCTTTGTAAAGATTGTGACGAAAAGGAGTTTTTCAAATCGATCTCCATATATTGTTGTCGGAGCAAAAACCATTTTTTTACGACTATAAACAGCCAAAAGCTGAAAGGCTTACGAATATAGCTGTTGTTGTAATGGACAAGTTAATTTATTAATTAGTCTAGTCCTAGTATAGTCTGTCGACGTTGGTGGCCGAACTGAGATTGTCTCACACTTTAATTAGTTTTTAACGGTGTAGCAAGCAGTGTTTTCTTACGCGGAAGTTCATACAAAGAACATAGATAAATGTCAGTGAACACCGATTCATCTCCAACCCAACTATCATGTTCTCTCCGTTAGAATTTCCAGTGAAAGTAAATTTCCATTATTATTGACCAGAACAGTACAGAAATAGATACCTATTAATCATCGCGGGCGTGCATCCTGACGTCACTGTTGCGTTGCCTTTTATTAATACGACGCCTAATTCAAGCGAGTGTCTCACGTGGGCGCGATACATTTGCTGTTTAATACTGATGCCTGTGACGGTGGTGCCTGACGCCAGCGATGGACGGAAATAGATTCGTTCTTGACATTGAATCAGTTGGGGTGCAGTGCGTGTTCTGGGCTCGATCAGATCGCGAAACGAGGTTCAATGCCGCGACCCTGGACGTTTATTCTAATCGGAATTTTATGTTAAATCGACCTTCACCTTCTCTGGCGGATAGTGGGAAGAGAGTGTGTCCTTTGCAAACTAGAGTAATTCAAAACATGGCATTTCTTGCGCTTTTTACTTTATGATTAGCAGTGTCGTCCAAAAAAGTAGCTCTCTACAATTAAAACAAGATTTGTGTTAGTTAATTAACCAATGAAATTTCACCACGCAGACTAAATGATAAACGCAAAGCATGTGTGTCTTAAATTCTTAATGATCTATCAGCGACAGTTAAATATTGTTTAATTATTGAGCTAATTTCTCATTCGTCTATCAGTTGCCCAATTATGTGTTGTAATTCGTTTGTTACAGGGCAAATGTTGGCAATGCTTGTAGATACAGCCTGGTGCCAAAATTGCTAGCGCCAGTTTTGCAATGCCAAAAATTTTGACATATCCTCGTATTATTTATCACAATCCCTCACAAACGTTTCTACGCTACAATGCAGTTCATATATTTTTATGTAGTGCTCGTAAATTTTATAAAGTCAGCATGATTTGATGATAATTCAGACATAATTGTACTCGTAGTACTTTGTACGGTTGGTTAAAGTTTAGCTAAATCTGCTTTCAATATTTCTTTGTCATAAGATGGGTGTCATCAACATTTCAATATTTTTTGGCACCTGACATAATTAGACTAATGCTCGTTGTAATAATCCTGAAATTTACTTTAGGATTTTTGAGTTTATCATTCTTTAAAATTAAGCATTGTTACTAAGTTTACTAACATTAATTTGTCGCCTACAATTTACAGTTCTATGTTATCTCCATCAGCATTAATATTAAAATATTAACTAACAGCTTACGACTAACTCTGGATAGTAAAACTCAAAGATTCATATAATAATTCATAAGTAAACGCTTTTGTATCTATCTGTCACATGTCTTCATAAATTTCATTTGTAATAGCAGATTTTATCTCCACACGAGACAAACCAGTGCCAAGTTTTCGAATTAGGAAACTGTCTAGCTCTTGATGTTAAATTTACCGTTAGCTTTTTGCCTTTGTGTGATTTATAGAATCGGCGCTTTGCATTCGTCCGATCTTAAAGACCCTTTAAAAAGTTCTTAGAATTTAAAAGGGACATTCTTAAAAAGGATATTGTGATTGAAACAGACAATAGCGTAGAAAGAGCCTTATTGTGGAAATATTCAACATTGATTCTGCGGATGCAAAGACCGATTTTATTGGGCTTTCCAATTAAGGTAAGGTCTTTACGCATGAACTGACTTAATTTATGGTTAATTTCAACTTGTAAACTCTTGTTATTATTTTATGGTTGAAATTTTCAACTCAGGTTGATTAATTATAAGGCTGACAATCATATCAGTAATAGTGTCTGTCGGGTTTAGAACTTAGTCTGTTTTGATGCGATGTTTTGTTTTAATTTGATATTGATAACGTTTTCAGGGTTGTCTTTTATTAATTGTGGCTATTTCTGTTTTGGGATCGCGCGTTAATAGTTACGGTGAATAATAATTCTGTCCCTGTTTCGACTATTTCGTCTACTTCGCTAGTTGAAGCAGAAATTGTGTCAGTGTTTCCTTTCTTTGGTATTGGATTTGTATCTAGTGTTGTACTTACCTGTTTCTGTCTCTTGTATTCTGAATTAGCGTGGCGGTTTTGTTAATACAAAGTTTGAGGTAAATTTTTAATCTAACTATGTTATAGGTAATTTATTTATTACATGTAAAAAAGCATCGTGGAAATATTGTTAAAAAAACCACAGAAAACTTGATAGAAACTCATAGTGCTAGTAATATTATGTGCGTTATAACACAATTAAAACACTTACTATTTACAGTCTTAAAATCTATTACTAGAAAAAGAGCGTATCTTCACGGCACTTACGTCCTTTTGTTGAGAAGCGCAGTTTTTCGGCAATAACTCAAAAACGGTATATCCGATCATGTTGAAACCAATTTTCGTTAAAAGTATTTATTAAGCGTTACCTTTCCATATTTTGTGCATATTTGGATAAACGGTTTACAAGATAGAGGGGAAGGGAACACAATTTTTGCTACTTTGGGAGCGATTATTTCCTGAAATCTTCATTTAATCAAAAAAGGTTTTGCGAAACCTTACTAACTTTTCAAAAGAACTGTCGAACTATGTGCCACACGTTAATGCGAGTTATTTTTTTTTTTTTTTTTTTCAATTTCTGTTACGTCTATGGAGTGACAGACAGACAGACAACGGGCTTGACGAAACTATAAGGGTTCCGTTTTTGCCATTTTGGCTCCGGAACCCTAAAAAAGATGACGTCATAACTCTTCTTTTTTTTTTTTTTTTTTGTGCTAGGGTCAAATTAATTGTTATGGCCTAAAGATCAATCGTTCCGATTTTCATGCTTCTAACACCATGAGCAGCTTTTTTTGGCGTACCGCTAGCACTATCATGGTTTAACGAGTTGTCCATGGCAACGAGGTACAAGAAAAATTTGATCGACCCACGTGCTTACATTCCGGTAACGTGAGAATATCAGTATACTAATAATACTGACTTCCTATAAACATAGCAGATCGTCGCAGTGATTCCAGGACATTCCGCAAACTTCTCCTAACAATCACATATGTTAAGCAACAACAAACAAACTGCTATGAATACAAATTCACATATTAGTTCGGGCACAAATTCCACGTCAAGTTTTGCTACAAATAGTACAACTATTCCGCTAGTCTAGAACGTGTTGTCCGTATAGCTACAATACTAGTTGCTACTAGTAGTGATGTGCCGCGTCGTTATGAATACAATTGCAAATCGGCGAATACAGACGGATTATTTTAGTTCCTAGATTCGCGAATACGCTTGCTGACCTCAATTTAGTGCTAAATACCCTGTTTGACCCTGGACTGAGGATTGAAGAACTTACTTACTATTAGGTATGTTGTTGAAGTGGTAGCATAAAATATTTAATACTTATCTGAATTTTATATGTATTGAATATTTTTTTTGAGTAAAAAATAAATAAATTGCCAGATTGCCTAAAGAAATAAAAACAATCAACAAACGTAGAGGTATAGTTAACAACATTAGAATCAGCTACAGCGAAGCGTGCAAAAATATCTGACACCTCCTGACGGCTTTAGAAATAAGTAGTCATAATAATAATAATATCGTATCAGGTATTTATGTACGCTTTGATATGTTAGATATTGGACCCGCCAGTTAAATTCTGAGTGAATGAGAGAAGTATTTATTTCCCTTAATTTGAGGATTGATCGGGCAAACAGTAACAGACATAAATGCAATTTTAAACATTTTATATGCGAATACAGATACAGAATATTCGGTACATCACTTGGCACTGCTTACTGTAACCAGGTGCTAAAACTTACGCTTGCGCGTTTAAATTAGCGAATCCGAGCGTCTGTCGTACTCGTACACTACCTACACACTTTTAAGTATCCTAAACAATCCACAAACCTAAAATTAAGTTTTAAGTGTCCTGTCGTGTCACCAAGTAACTTAGTTTTAGTGCTAGTTTTAGTCTTATCTATTGTATTATTGTAAGGTGGTGGTACTTATGGAGCCAAAATAAATATTTCTTTCTTTCTTTTTTTTCAAGTAGAATATATTAAAGCCCGTGTACAAGGTATATCTATTTATTTATACAAACAAACTGAGATGGTTTGCTTATAAAAAGTAGTGAAATACGTAACTTAGTTTTTATTGTTAGTTTTAGGGGCTGTTTCACCATCCATTGATTAGTGTTAAGTGGCGGTTAGGTGTGATGCCGTCTCTATTTGTTTTGCGAATAGATGGAGACGGCATCACATTTAACCGTCGGTTAACGCTAATCAGGGGATGGTGAAACAGCCCAGTGTTTTAATCTCATTACTGTACGGTGGTGGTACTGACTGATGGAACCAAATAAATCTTTCTTTCTTTCATAAACAGCCAAAACTGGGATAGTTTTGATGATGACAAATAATAAACATAGATTTAAAAATTGTTTTTTTTTAATTTACTTTTTCCACCGAAATTATGGCGCAGGAAAGTTGTAGTATTAAGGACTGCAATGCCCTTGCAGGGTTTCACGTTCTCTAACTGTTATTATTATTATAAGATCTGTAAACTTTACGTGAGAGTAATAAAACATGATTATATTTATGTGTTTTATGACTATATTATTATGTACCTACTCGATCGGGAAGTGGATGGTTTATTCTTTTTTTTTTACTCAAACACGAACTGGCAGGCCGAAACGAACGTTGCCGATTGCACCCCGAAGTTAGCCGAGACAAATGATCGGCATTGCCGAGTATTCGGTCATCTTAACACCGATTAATCGGCTATTCAGTAAAATCAGTCGGCACATCTCTATTAATTAGGTAGTCGTTAATCTCGTAGGTATTCGAATTCGCAGCCGGCTTTGCATTCCTAAGTTGGAATTAGTTTGCGCAGCTCTCCCAAGTTTACGTGGTAGAATGCGATTATCAAAATCAAATTTAAGTTAGGACATGTGTGTGATGCTGCGTTCTAAACTCCACCTTGACTTTTGAAGAAGAACTTACGCGAAGCATTAAAATTGAAATATTACTTAAATTCGCACGTCTGTACCAATAATGAAAAAAAAACTACTCTTACTCATTTTTGAATGAAATTTTTTAACCCATATTTTTTACTCCTGCATAAAAATTTCAAACATTTCCATGTATAAACAATTCTTCAATTCTTTTGGGCACCCTGCCCAAAAGCAGCGACGGGTGATATTTGTAATATAGATTTTTAGGATTAGAGTTAGTTTTAGTTGTTTTATTTATTTATTTCTGTTAATTATTGTATATGTATATTATTTGTTTGTTTATAAATAAATCCCCTAATTCTTCAATTCATTCTTATATAGATGCGAAATTTGCGAGTGTGTGGCAATTTGTATGGAAATATCTTTTTTAACGACTATGTCTTTTGATTGCGTTAACTTAGATTTTTTTTCACTGCTTCAAGGGGTGGCAGATTTGAGTAGGTACCTATTTGTAATTTCAGCTCGATACCTCCACGCGTTCCTTAGAAAAGGACAAACAAATAGACGAACAGTACGAGGGTTGCCTTTTAAGTTGTGTCGTTTGGAAAAACTAAAGACAATGAGTTAAATGGTATTTATTGTTTTTCAAAGTAATAACCGTGATATGTAATACACTTTTTCATTCGATCGAGCCAGTTTTCGAAACATTTATTCCAGTCCGAAGTCGCGGCGGGGTCTCCAAAAGGCCGTTTTGTATGCCTTAACCGCTTCTTCTGGCGTCCGGTACCGTTGACCACAAAGTCGTTGCTTGATTTTTGAAAAAGTAAAGAAATCATTAGGGCTTAAATCTGGGCTGTGCGGCGGGTATTCCAGATTTTCGACGTTTTGCTCTTTTAAAAACGCAATTGTCTGCCGGGCGGTGTGCGTGCTGGCATTATCGTGGTGCAGTACTATACGACGTCTTGGGTTACTTTTTCGGAACTCGCCGATAACTTCAGGTAAACAAACAGTGGTATACCAGTCAGCATTAACTGTTTTACGGTCTTCGAGCACGATGGTGGCAACGTGGCCATTTTTCGCTACAAACATAGCGACCATTTTTTTCGAAGTGCTCCGTGAGCGTATTACTTTGGACGGTTTTGGCTCATCTTGGAACACCCAAACAGTCGACTGCTGTTTAGAATCCGGATCGTAGGCAAATATCCAAGATTCTTCACCACTAATAATGTCATAAACGTGTTTAGAGTCTCCTCGGTTGAATTGCAGCAGAGTTTTGCGACACCATCTAATGCGAGCCATTTTTTGGTCCACTAAGTAAATGTGGTATTCAGCGTGAGATCATTTTTTTTACGCCTAAGTGATCATGCAAAATATTTTGAACACTGGTCCCTGAAATGCTTAATGAAGCTTCTACCTCACGGTATGTCGCATGGCGATCTTCGACGATCAGTTGCCGTACAGCATCAATGTTCTCCTGGGTTACGGCTGTTTTTGGTCGACCTTCACGGTGCCTATCACTAATTGTAAATACCAGCGTTCCACAGTCCGGATGCATGGAGCTTTATTATTAAAAACCGTAGATAGCTCGTCAAAGCACTGAAGACGCGTTAAAACCCTTTTGAAGTTTAAAAAATTAAAGTTGTAGGTACTAAAACGGTTCGGCAGATCTCGAGTCATTCTTTTGTTTTCGAATTCTAAATTCAAATATTTTAAGATGATTGAAACTACAAGCACTTACTAAATAAAACCTGTTGCATTGAAAAATGATAATCCTGTCCTGACTCATACATAACATAAAATATCGCCGCCTCGTTGTCGTTTACGCTTCACAATCACAAGTGCAATTTTATATGCCACAGCGAAGCGCGCAAAAATATCGGACACGTCCTACCGGCCCTAGAAATAGAGTCGTATCAGCAGGGCTACTACGAAACTCGAAGTTCGTGTCGTACCGTCCCTCTCGCTCTCGTATTAAATAGTATAAGTGTCAGAGGGATCGCACGACATGAACTTCGAGTTTCGGGTTTCGTAGTAGGTAGCCCTGCAGATAATTATGCACGCTTTGTTGTGTGTTGGTGACTGTACCTGCCATTATTATTCAAATAACACAAAGACACTTGATTATTTGCTGCGCTATAAACGTAAATTAATTAGATCTCAGCTCGTTAATTAACCTGTTTCACAGAAATTATCGCGTTAATTACCTCTAATAATGCTGTTGCGGGAAGTATATTAAATGGCGAGGCGAGGGAAAGGATTCTGAATCCATTTTTTAATGATTTTTCTCCACTTTTTTACAAGGCTTTGGAAACTTTCTTTCTCTTTCTAAAAGAAAGAGATGGAAAGCCGTCTGTTACTAGTCGCCTTGTTTTAATTACGAAGTTAATTTGTTGGAATGGAAATAGAATTAATTCCGTGCTCTTGTTTTACTGTTTCTGTTAGTGCGCTGGTTCACTTTTATTTCAAGCGATCGCATTTTAATCTAACGTATTTCTTTGTTATCGACGTTTAAGGTCTGTCTGTACCCATCATACCGTTATCATACCATGAGCGTAGCAACTTGTCAGGCAAAACTATATTCTTTGTATCGAAAAGTATGAGACTATGCCCACTAGCACAGTGTATTGTATGCGCTTGACGTTCCGTTCCTGACACGTTCCTATTACGGTCATGGCATGATACGGTGCAGTGGGTTGATACCTTTAAAAACAACCGTGCCAAATGGCATGCCTCTAAATCCAACAGTTCCACACTAACTGTAAAAACTTATATACAAAGGTGTTGCAAAATGAATTGAATTCTGCTGTCATCAACATAATTTTCAGGCTAAAAATTTGCTGATGTGCTACATCGTGGCTACATCAGTAGGATATGGGTTCAAAAGGTTGCATCTCAACGATGGTAGTTAAAAGGACCCCGGACCTAAAGTATGTAAAATGTCATTTCCGTTAAATATCCTGAGATATTGATATGTTATAGATTTCAAAGTCCTGATCAAAAGTCTCTAAGGGTGCTACCTCTGTTTCCGGGACCCTTTTAGAGATTTGAAAACTATAACATATCAAAATCTCAGGATTTAACTGAAACCACCTTTTCCATACTTTAGGTCCGGGGTCCTTTTAACTACCATCGTTAAGATGCAACCTTTTGAACCCCACCCATATCCTACTGATTTAGCCACGATGTAGCACATCAGCAAATGTTTAGCCTGAAAATTATGTTGATGACAGCAGAATTCAATTCATTTTGCAACACACCAACGCATTTCCGCTGCAATTGCAACATATCTGTCAGAGACAGCCTTAGTTATTTAATTTTCTCTATCGGTCGTTGTTCTTGACCGATAACCTTGGCTATTAATACATTGATAGGTATTTGTACGTTTATTTTAAGATATTTCTCACTAAATGGCAGTCTTGTGCTGATTAGATCGTGAATTGTGATAACACTAACTTTTGCATGTGACTCCGTCTGCGAAGAATCTGTTTATCTCGCGTGAAATATGTAATTTCCTGGGATAAAATCCATCCTATATCCTTCTTCATGAGTCAAACTATGTCTACTATACCAAATTTCATGTAAGTCGGTTCCGGGGTTTAAGAGGACAGACAGATACACTTTCGCATTTATTATATTAGCGTACCTATTCGTATGGATTTAAACTTTTCTCATGTCAGTTTGATTCTGACTGGTCTCATTAACTAGTCCAGTCTATTTAAAAAAAAAATCTGCTCTATTTGCCGCATTGTCTCATTAGGTTTATGTAATTATCCAAAGCTCTTCTAAAATCGCAATACGTAAAACCCACGAGGTATTTCTTCCCTCTAATTAATCAGATTATATGCCCGTTAATTGGGGTAGACCCTTACAATTACAATGTCTTCTAAAAATGCTTATACCGCTCATTATGAGTAATGAATCGATTAATGACCATGCTGAAAATAATCCCATGTTAACAAGGGTGGTCAAAATTAAAAGACTTGTTTTGATCAAAAACCAGATTTTCCGATTAGTCTTATAGATAGTTTTTAGACTGCGGCTCCACTGAGGTGGAGACGAGCGGAGCAGACAGGAGACGTGCAGGGATCCGCCTCATTATCGTCAGACGTGTAGGGATTGGTCGATCCTACACGTCTCCTCTCCGCTCCACTCGTCTCCGCTTCAGTGGAGCTGCAGCCTTAAACAGTACAGATAAAACATGATTACGGTGTTAAATTGATTACTTGGTTACTTATTAATAATCATGTAATATGATCTCAGTGCGCTCTCACCACACGCTATCATTATTCAACGAAGATTTATCGTTCAACAGACCATAATCTTGGGCGAAAGTTGTTAATGTGATGTTTGTTTCGTTATCGTAAAACGCCACTATGATATATGTGAATGTGATGTGAATGAAAATAGATTCTGAGGCTCACACTGGTTCACAGCACCATTAGTTCCGTGTTATATGAAGGGTAAACAATGAAATGCTTAAGGTATTTTCTGAATGAATGAATGATTGACCTCTACTTATTATGTCAGAAGTAAAAAAAACTGCATTCAAGTCTCATTTGTTTCAAAGAATACAAATTCTACAGATTAAAATAATTAATAGATAAAGATAGCCTTAAATTTGGCACATATCTGTGTTTGGATATAAAAATGACAGTTAAGTTCTCGTGTAGACACACCAGCGAGTCGCAGCACGGATTTAAAAAAGACTATCGTTCTTTCCTAACTGCTCAGGGAGAAAAGAGCAACAAACGAGATACGGCGTGCATACTGCCCAATGCCCGCTCTATCTGTGCAACTGTATTACATAAATCTCACATATCCCTATTACAAATTGTCTTAATCATCATCCTCATATCAGCCGTAAGCTGTCCACTGTTGGACAGTCACTGCAAAAATACGTGACACGTTTTACCGGCCATAGAAATAAAGTCGTATCAGATACATGTTTATGCACACTTTGTTGTGTCAGATATTGGTGCTGGTGACTAGATATAGGTTTCCCCCAAAATCTCCAGTTGCATTTGTTAAATTATACCTATATTAATTATCATCAATCATCATGCAATGACTCATGACGAGTTACCACTACTCGACAAATGCTCTTATAATGCTAAAGAAATCCGCTCCGGTCTACAAGCAACAGCAATAAATAACCTCAAAAAACTACAGATTTCAACTGAACCGACCTCTATTTTGCATACACCCGGGTCGCGGTCCCAAACGACTAATAAGCTCAATTGAATGATTGGCCGACCCGATCGACAATTTGCGACGATTGGCTTAGCGGCCCTCGCGTGCCCGACCGTAATGCGCACTGATGAAATGGATTTTGAAAAGACCTTGGATGGAACAAATTGGATCTGTGATTAACTTAAATATTGAAATTCGATAGGCTTTTAAATTATCTTCAATCTCGAGTTTACTTTCTATAAGCAACAGTAGAAAAAAAACGTATTTCCTATCCTGGTATCCTGGTGGTGGAGAAATCAATAATCATCTAATACCTAAGTGATAACTTAGAAGTTATTTTTAGTAGTTATTACTAGAAGATTACTGTCTAATTTTAGGATTAAAAAAGAAAACCCTACGTTTGCATTCCATATATTACCCTCTACTACTACGTTATGTATACCTCTTTTTTTATTATGAGAGGGAGGCAAAAGAGCAAGTGAGTCATCTGATGTGAAATGATCACCACCGCCTATGAGTACCAACTACTCAAAGAGAGTCATTGGGCCGTTGCCGGCCTTTTAAGAAAACATAAGCCCTTTTCTTGAAAACCCCGATGTCATAGTTGTCCGTAAACCCAGCTGACGGATGTTGATTCTACAATTTCACTAAACGGCGCAGGTATTGATACAATTGCACTGAAACAAGATCAAATTCCCTTCGAATCCTTCTGATAATCTTCTTAAATCCAATCTTTTCTTTACAGGTGGAACAGCGCGATGTGCCCGGCATCGATTGTGCTCACCTCGCTATGGACACAGAGGAAGGCGTGGAAGTTGTATGGAACGAGGTACAGTTCTCCGAAAGGAAGAACTTCAAGGCGCAGGAAGACAAGATACAGATGGTGTTTGATAACCTGACCAGGCTCGAGCACCCGAATATAGTCAAATTCCACCGGTATTGGACGGATACGCACAATGACAAACCTAGAGTAAGTTAACTCATATACAGGTAGTCCTACTGGTACTATAAAGATGATTTTTCTTTCAATGGCAGTACGGTTTATAGTGTTAAAGTATATTTGAGAGTTGAGCCAGAAGGCTTGTTCCCAGGATAGGACTATATTGAATTGGCCGATACAAAGATCATTAGAAAAGTCTTATAAATCTCATAATATCCCAAAATTATTGTTCTGTGGTAATGTAATGACTGTTTTTTTATCATTAATCTATCTACGACTTAAAACATTAATGACATTAAATAATAATGGCTAAGTGCGTCACTAACTAATTGTCTAATTTGGTTTTTTCAGGTTATATTCATTACGGAATACATGTCGTGCGGTTCCTTGAAACAGTTCCTAAAGCGTACGAAACGCAACGTAAAAAGGCTTCCCCTCCAGGCGTGGAAACGGTGGTGTACGCAGATTTTATCGGCACTCAGGTCAGTGACATGCCTTTTAAAGTAAAGCTTTAAGTTTTTGTTGAAGGACGTAATGGTACAGTCGTGAATTTGAGAGCAACATCGTTTTCCGACCTGTGGTCCGCAGTTGTCCTATCCCAGGGGGTTCGCAAACGAAACCAAAATAAATAAAAAGGTTTATGAATATAGAAGTACACATTTTAACTAAAGGGCCCTTGAAAATGTTCAAATATGCAGCAGCGTACATGAGGCGTTCTATATATTTTCACGAAGGTGCTAAGAAGCGTCATTAATAAAAAATAACTCGTCTTCTCGCCATTATTTGTTATTTAACATGCGACACCACTATAACATTTACTATCCAAATTCGTATCCATCAAACGGTAGAATAATTTTGGAGGAGTTGATGATGATGAGTGCGATTGTGGGGATTTGAGAAATGAGAATAAATACAAGCTAAGGGTGTTAAATCTTCAGCACAATTGAGAATCAATCACTCCCTACTTCTTAATGGTTTCGATGACCAAATAAAAATAGTCCATGTTTTAAACCCTTACACGGGCTGCAACAATAATAATCTACTATTATCCACAGTTACCTCCACGGCTGCGTGCCCTCAATAGTCCACGGCAACCTCACCTGCGACACGATCTTCATCCAGCACAATGGGCTCGTGAAGATCGGCTCCGTCGCGCCGGACGCCATACACCATCACGTCAAAACGTGCCGCGAGAACATTCGCAATATGCACCTCATTGCCCCCGAATATGGCTGTAAGTGAGAGAATCCAGTTAAAGTTACAAAGCATTACGTAGTTTAACGAAGTAAGAGCGATCGAATGAACAGTTTAAAAAACCCATATCACAAAATTGAGAATCTTTCTGAGTATATTTTACTAAGTCTGCTTGAAGGTTCAGTTTATTTTAAATATCAACATTTTTTATTCATTTTTTTGTTTGAGCTTTATAAAAGTAGTAGCGACGAACAATTCTTCGCCTTTTCAATTGACTTGAAAAATGTTTGATCAATATGTCTATAGTACCTATCTATTCAATAGTAAAGGTGCCTCATATTATGATATGAGGCACCTTTACTATTGAAAGGTTTCAATTCAGAATTAATGTTATGACATTAATTCTGCATTGAATCCTTTTTCAGTCACTACCTACTGAACTAAACTGCGCTAACTTCTTTCCGAAATCTTCTTTCGCAGCGTCGCAAATGGTAACCCCAGCGATGGACATCTATTCGTTTGGCATGTGTGCTCTGGAGACCGCCGCTCTGGAGATCCAGGGCAACGGCGACTCCGGATCCCATGTCACGGAGGAACACGTGGCGAGGACTGTGGAGTCGCTCGAGGAGCCTAGACAAAAGGACTTTATATACCGGTAAGGTTCGAATCAGATACTGCTGCTTTGCTTTTGTTTACGCGGTTGTTGCCGGCATCGTTTATAACAGAATACTTCTGGACTACGAAATAGCGTGTCGTTCGACATCGTTTTACTCGGTCTCATCACAATCCTGACCAAATACTGGATGTCGAATTAATCGTCTTCACTTTGTGCCTCCGTTTGGCTCATATACTACTTACTGTGTTTTTCTTGATTTCCATTAACTTTAGCTTATTTCATTGATAAAAACTTAAGGGAGACATCTCACTGAGTGAGTGTGTCTACTTCCGCGTCATAACTAAACTTGACTTGTTTTTTTTGCAGGTGTATAAACAAAGACCCGGCGTTGCGGCCGACGGCGCGAGAGTTGCTCTTCCACCCGTTATTGTTCGAAGTGCACTCTCTCAAACTCCTCGCGGCGCACACGCTCGTCAATACTTCGGGTAGGAGTTTCGTCTGATTTAGCTACAGATAGATGTAGGAAGAAATTATTGATCATTAATTTTGGTCTCCTATTGTTTTTTTTTTTAAGTTGAGTCACCTTAATTGCTGAGGATAGGTACTAGGTCTATTCTTTTGTTTACTTGTTTTTCGTTTTTAAATTTTATATGAGGTGCTTTATAGGAGATGGGGCTGTGCAGTAGGAAAAAACCATTATGTAGGTACGACTGAGAAGAGAAGACCCAGACAGTGCCGGACTCTTACCGGCTTCACGTCCCAAGCTCTCTGGAGCTTACTACGGGAGAAGAGGGTTAGAGGGGTTTGGCTTCAGACATTTGCTGGAAAGCAAAGAGCATGCATTCTCCCGTTAGGCTCTGCAGGGTGCTTGGGTCAATCTTTTTTGCCAATCCCCTCCACGTAGCCACGGTTTTCTTCCTTGATCGAAGAAATTTATTAATGTAAAGCCATTATTTTCTTACAGCGAATATATCGGAGACGATAACAGACGAAGTGATGGGCGCAAGCGGCGAGGCACTAGCTTCGTGCGTGCGAGGGGCGAGCTCCACGAAATAACGGCTAAGGACCTCCAGCCGCACGCGGAGAAACTGGAGAAGTTCGTTGAGGATGTCAAGTGAGTGCTTGTGGAAAATTATATAGAGAAGCGTCCATGAATGAGTATTTGTCAGTTAAGTAATTGCCAAATTCCACACCCAAAATCACGTAAAGAAGAGAAGAAACTAAAATAGGGATAGGTAGTTTCTTCACTAAAATTATGGTTGAATCCTACATGCAAGCATAGATTAAATTTATATATTTCGAAATTTTTTACGTGTGATGCTTGGGGGTGGGGATGGGGGTAGTTGGTTGAAGTCGGGCCGTATCCCAGAAATTTGTGGGCGCTCCCTAAAATCAAATTGGCATTTTGGGAATTCAGTGTTAGTCACGAATGAATGTTTAAATGATTCCACTAAATCGATCCAGTAGCATGACATCGGTGCTCTATCGATCTCGTGTAACTCGTTAGGATTGTGCCCCGCAAAGTATTCCCGCCACTGGAACGATTTTACTGGATTAATGTAAACAAGGTCTAATGGGTTGGAGTGTAGCATAAATTTGTAATGGGCTACTACTATTTCAGATACGGCATTTACCCGCTAACCGCATACGGCTCGCTCGGCACGAGCGGCCGGGCGGCGTCCCCGCTGGCGCCGGACCCGGCGCCGGCCGCGTCCCCGGAGCCGCGCGACGTGGAGGCGCGTCGCGTCGTCAACATGATGTGCAGCCTGAAGCCGCACGCGCCGCCTCCCGGCGAGCGCGCCGACCAGGACCTGCTGGTGAGACATACGACGATACGACACGCCACAGCGCTGTACGGTCGAGGACACTGCTACCTTGTCGCTGTCACTTCGAGTTTGAACTTTGTATAAAATTATCAGATGGCATACAGTGACAAGGTGGTAAAGTGTAAATGTACCACTTACTGGATAGTGCCCGCTAACCTTATATGGCTTGCTCGCGCCGGTTGCGTCCCCAGAGCTCCGCCTTGATGGTAAGACGCGACCCGCCACAAGGCTTAGCTAGTTGATAGTGCCCACTAACCGCATACGGCTTTCTCGCGCCGGCAGCGCAAGTCATAATTTCATAAAGCGTCGCCACCCGGCGTACACGCCGACCAGGACCTGCTGGAGAGACACACGACACGCCACAACGCTGTAGCTAGAAGATAGTGCCCGCTAACCGCATACGGCTCGCTCGCTCCGAATGCCAGCACGAAATACCGATAAATGTGCTACCCAGTTGGGGTTGGCGTTGATAAATACTATATTGTCCTTGGGCCTTGGTCCTTGGGTTTTATTTAGAGAATTACAACCAAAGCGAGTTTAAATCACGCTAGATTTAGCATCGATATTGTCTTTAGTTTTTATTCTAACCTTGAGCATCATTTCTTTTTATAATACTTGCCCTACTGCTTACGAGCAAGTGTGACGAAGACGTTATATCTCTAGCAACATCCAGCGAGCCGGTTAAATGTCCTTCCCCTCGCACAGATGACGATCCTGCTACGTATGGACGACAAGATGAACCGGCAGCTGACCTGCTGCGTATCGCGGCGGGACTCCGCGCCACAGCTCGCCAGGGAGCTCGTGCAGCTCGGGTTCATACACGAGGTGGGTGCCGTTTCTGCTGGATAAATGTGATCATCATCATCATCATCCCACTGCTGGGCACAGGCCTCCTTTTAAGAATGAGAGGGCTTGGTCGTAGTACCCGAGCGGGCCCAGTGCGGATTGGGAACTTCACACACACCATTAAATTGCTTCGCAAGTTTGTGCAGGTCCTTCGCGATGTTTTCCTTAACCGTAGAACCTGGTGGTTTTGTAACGTAATTTCGCACATGAATTTCGGCACGGCATATAAAATATGTAAATAAACATAAATGTGATGCCGTCCCCGTTTATTCGCGCAAAACAAACAGAGACGGCATACAGAGACCGTCATTTTCGTGGTTTGAATTATCATAGTGAGTTCTCATTTGCATGTACATTATATCGATACAATATAGAATACAGCATTTAAAGAAGATTAAAAGTATATGTAAAGTTTAGTTCACATTTCTTATTTCCCGCTTTCAATTTGTACTCGAAGAGAATTGCGACAAAAATGGCCAATGATAGTAGTAATACAATTGACATAATATGTATTAATAATGTGTATAAAACTACTATTCAAAGACCATCAGATTAATGGCCAGTACCGCCAGTACCTACTAAACACGACTGGACTTTACATCGATATCAATATACATAATATGTATACCTAAATATCGATATTTACATTTAAAGTCGTTGAATGATAGCGCACTATGATAATTCAAAAGTGCCACGAAAATTCCGGGCTCTGGGCATCACTTTTATCTGTCGCATAAAATTTACACAACAATTAGTGATGAACCAGACTCTTAAGTTTTATTTGGCCACCATTTTCCCCCTCGCTGCATACACTTAACGAAGTTTCACAAAATACAGGAAACACTAACGCTTTTCCAGGCGGACCGCGACAAAATCTGTCGGCTAATGGAAGAGTCCCTCCGAAGCGGTTTCGGTTCCGCGC
Organism: Choristoneura fumiferana; assembly: GCF_025370935.1. Lineage (NCBI taxonomy): Eukaryota > Metazoa > Arthropoda > Insecta > Lepidoptera > Tortricidae > Choristoneura > Choristoneura fumiferana. Next base: position 4,072,160 of record NC_133476.1, on the reverse strand, counting down.
CGCGGGCCCAACTCGCCAGCTAGTGCGCGCGCGCACGTGAGTATTGCACCGCACACGCCACACACTACACGGAAGCTGTCGTCTGATAATGCTAATTGAAAATTGATCTCCATAAAGACCACGCGTAGATAGATAGCGGGCAGGGAGGGAGCGGAATGTGGATTTTCCGACAGGTGAAATGTCGCTAGATGGCGTTAGTATCGTATAACTTCGTGAGGCCCAAGATCCTAAATTTAGGACATACGTCAAAGCTAATGTCAACTTGTTTGAAATTCTATTGATCAAAATTTTACATGGATCTTTCGAGGATAATCCGTTTGACAGTTACGTCACGATCGGTTTAACCCGTCGAACGCCCTGCGCGCCACAATGGCGCGTATCTAAGTACTCGTGATTAGTACATTATTGTTACTAGTTTCGGTCACCCTTTAACACAGGGTACTAGTCCAAAATTACCCAAAAAGTCGTTGGTCGCGCGAATAAGACAATTTCAAGCAAGACAGTAACCACATGCGGATCTATCATCGAAAGCAGTATCTATTAAATGACATCTAACGATATTCCGTGTGTCAGAAAATCCATCACGTAAATCGTAAATTTGTTTGATGAAAAGAAGATACATTGTATTTTCTTGTTTTACCACTGTCAGCCTGTCTACTAACCCAGTAAAAACAGATAAAGTTGGGTGGGTCTTAGGTCAGTGGAGATCAAATTTTCGAGTGTTTAATGGGTGGAATTGTTGGTATTCAAATTTTTAAGTTATTTGTTCCTGCAATCAAATCAAATGAAACGAATGAACAAATGATGAAAACTTCGCACTATTTTTTTCAAATCGCGTAATTTGATTTGATGGAGTAAATTCAATAATGTCATCTATGTAAACAGACACCCAGTATCTTATTAATCAGTGCAATACTCCTGTAAATCGATTGAGAGAGTTAAGTCCTAAGCTAAATTATACTAAACTGTCCGCTACTTGAGGCGAGTAAGCAAGTCAGTATGGGCTGGTTCCAAATATTTGTTGAAAGGCTGGTTTTCCTACCAAAGAAAACTTAGGTACGTTGAAATCCTTGCTAGCGAACAGTTTAGATACGATCCTGTTTCAAGCATATTGTATTAGTCGCTTATCATTTATAAACCATTGGTACTATGGCGGACTAGCACATTTTCATTTCCGTCTCTTTCTAACCTTTGAGTGTTGTTTTTTGTTTTGATACAGAGATTATGGCTTGAGCATTAAGCGGCAATTACATTCATTCGATTGCCGCCTGCAACATGCGCTGACCGCAACAATACAACCGCCTAATTATGGCCACTGCAGCAGATAGTGAGATATGACGTCTGATTCAATATAATTACTTGAAGTAGTTATAACAAGTTCGGCGACCTCATTAGGTGAACGGATTAGTGTAATGCCGCATTATTTTTCTGTTTTTACTGAACTCGGTTCAGTCGTTAGCAGTCTTCATTTTTATATTCAGCAAATGTTCCTCTCCGGCATAGTAAAATGGTTCTTAGGCGTTATGTAGTTATGAAACAGTGGTCCAATGACGCTTCGGATTGGCCTGTAGAGATCATGTAACCGTATCTTTAGGTATTATCACTAGCTGTTAAATTTCTGACACTAAGCTTTACAGTATTTGGTGGTTGGGGCGGGATTTGGAAACATGATGTATCAACGGTGATTTTAAATTGAGTTCCGTTGGTTTATCGATGACTAGTTTAATTAATGTAGCAGGTGGTACAAAATTAAACGCGTAAACGCTCAAAATGAATTTGATTGATATTGCTATTATTGCAAAGCGAACTGTCGATAGTGAAATGACACTACACGAAAAGTTTAAAGCTACCGTTACACATGCTAGTTACTAGCACGAAAGCATGCTACTATTGAGCAAATGCTACCTACTAGCATGTGTGTATAAGACACGTGCTACTATTGAGCATGCTTATTTAGTGGCATACTGGTACTTCTGGTACTAGCATGCTTATTGGCATGCTAGTAACAAGCATGTGTAAAGCGGCCATAAGTCTTTTTTCGTCACATTCATTTAGGGCATCGACACACTAAGTTTAAAGCATATTTGTTGCATCTGTTACATTGATTAAATTTTTATAACAAACTCTCCACATTCACCAAATACAGCCTTTGGCGTTAAATATCCTCTTTAATACTTCCGATGCACGTAGGATAACGAATTATCAGTAGGATGGACGCATTTTAACTTAGTATGGTTCGGTTTGTCTATGCAGGTCCTGCTTTAGAAACATCAGTGAGGTAGCGTAAAGTGGAGCTCACTTGTAGTAAATTTTGTTAGTACCCTGCTCCTTAACCAGTAGATACTGATATATTGATAACTTCAAAAGAATATGAAAAATATCGATTTCAAAGTGTTTTTATTGTTAAGTTATTACTAACTTATAGTCAACTTGTTAACAATGTATTTTGACAAAAGAACTTAAAAAACTAGACTAAATTAAGCGTTTTTATGCTAAAAAGCATAACGTCACGACAACGCATGAAAATTAACCACTTTCTATTGACAAAAGCATGGACGGAAAAAGAAAATTGTATAAACTGAAACTAAACTTGTGAGTTGTAATTGATTTTTTTTCGTCAGTTCAATTCAATGGCCGTAAATTATTTTTTTGCTATAAATTTGTAATTTTTCATATACTTTTTAAAATCGTCATCATCAGTAATTACTGATTTTAGGATAGGGCATTACATGACTTAATTTACTGCAAAAAAGCTCTTCAATACATCTTCAAAAAAGTGTAACATATTATATTACCAATCACCATGTACATCTTTTTTTTGACACTGACAACTTGTCAAGTGAACCACTGAATGAAGATAGGGTCCTGCGTTAGGCGACGTACAGTCGGCCCATGAATATGTTGAGCACTTTAGTACTTTGTCAAATTAAACCAGATCAAGGCAGGGTGGTACGCGTGATGAAATAGGTTGTCAATCAAACACAAACTCACAACATTTATTGACAAGAAAAACACACAACAACTATAGACACACAATGTGACAATGTCAATGTGACGTGGTTTTAAGTTGCTTATCATTTTCATGGGCCGACTGTGCGCACTATGCGACTAACCGCTCGGTTTTAGCACGACGACTCTTTCTTAAACGATACTTTAAAGAGGGACAGCGCGCTAAAATCACGTGGTTGGCTGCATAGTGCATACATAGCCTAAGAGAAGCCTGCTGTACCCTTGCATTTCATTACTAGACATTAGGATCAAACCTTGCTCGCTTAGCATAAGACTCGAACGCAGTACGATTCTTCTAAGGACAGTAGTCGACTATCATTTGTATTGGCGGTTATAATCTACTTTTGTGGAGCGCTGTATCATTCAAACCCAAGCGAATCAACGCCGATCAGCCGGAAGACGTCCACTATTGAAGCAAGGCCTCCCCCTTAGGTTCTTACGGCCTCCGCTTACTTGTGCGCCAAGGCGTGGACCCACGCAGCGTGCTGCTTCACGCAGCGCTGATCTATTAGATGACATGAAACAAGCACGCAGTGTGGGCGCCAAGCCGTGCATCAGCGCGACTTACCTGCATTCCGTTACTCATTTCACCTTGCGAGAGGCCTGCTGACGCTACGTCTTCCGGTTCGTGGTGACCTCTGAGGAACCTTTCATCATCATCATCATGAGCCGGAAGACGTCCACTGCTGAACAAAGGCCTCCCCCTTAGAACGCCACAATGAACGACAACTCGCCACTTGCATCCACCGGTTTCCCCCAACTCACACGATGTCGTCAGTCTTCCTGGTGGGAGGCCTGCCAACGTTTCGTCTTCCGGTTCGTGGTCGCCACTCGAGGGCTTTTCTCCCCAACGGTTATCTGTTCTTCGAGCGATGTGGCCGGCCCATTGCCACTTCAACTTACATATTTTTCCAGCGGTGACTTTAATTCTTCCACCAATTTCCGTATTCCGGATTCTATCGCGCAAAGAAACCCAATTGTAATAACAATTTATACAAGTCCATAAACGTTAAATCTGGGCTTATCGCTTAATAACGCATTCAGACGCATAATATGCATAATAACGCATATATTTTATGCTTTTCCGTATCTTTCATCCTCTGCCACTATCCTTATTTCGCAACTTTTTGATGACCGCCGATGCAGTGGTAGTACCCTACCCATGTCCATGTCTTATGAAAGAGAATATAGTGTATTTTTGCATACGAGTGAATTGAAGTCATGTCTTTGTGTAATGTAAGTGTTATATAGGTATTTGTAACAGTCGCCGTTAGGGGGCGAACGTGAGATTCAATTGATTTCGTATTGTTTGAAATGAGCACTTGATTTTTAACATATATTATATCCTGCCGATTGAAAAAGGGGTCATCGCATTATAGACCTATTTATTCTGTTCTTAAAATTTGCTTGTACCTACAGACAAAATATTTTCCAATAATAGTTTAACCAGTCTAAAAACTCTGGTCTATTTTTTTACTTAAGGCAGTTGTCTCACCGCCAGCGAGGAAACGATTGGCTATCGACTATTTTCTCGCTCAAGAAATGAACAAAAGATATAAGATCCTGTGTGAGTAAAAGAGACATATATTAATAGTTGATCGCTGGCTGTTCACACTGTCGGCGAGAACTCGCTCTTACATCTTTTGTCGCAGTGACAAGAGCTATAAAACTCGCTGAGCTATAGATACTCGCTCAGCGATATCAGCTTGGCGGCCGCCCCGTGCGAGCGAGTCGAGTGGAGCGAGTAATCGCCCGTTGCACTCGAACACTCGCTTACAGCCAGCGACAAAACTACACTCGCTTCTCGCTGCTCACCCACTCGTTTCTAGTGTCTCGCTCTACTCGCTTCTCGCTCATCGTAGGCGGTGGGACAAGTGCCTAACTCTAGTCTAGTGCTTATTTCATGTGAAATCTTAGTCGTTATTCTTATGGGAGTGAATCGCACTTGGTCACAATTAGAACTCAAAACCAATAATGCTTCGTCATTCTAAATATGCTAGCGGAATTTAATAAAGGGTACAAAGCTTAGTAGAAATTTCATAAGTTTTGTGAAGATTCAACTGTATAGGGCTATTATAAATTACATAATTTTAGAAAAATCTTTAGAGAATGATTTTATGTCCCTGTTAGGTCAATGACGAAAGTCCTAGCCTAGTAAAAAAAAACACTTATTTTGAACTTGGTTTTCAATATTTTTATAGCGATTTAAAATTTGACCTTGTTCGGTTTTGTTGTTTCAAGCGTCAACTCCTATGGCCTTAGCTAGTCAGCTCGCCAATGTTGGCCCAACATTGGTTCAAACGTGAATTAGTGTGATATTCCAATATCGGCTAAGTATTGTGATCAAACCGTGCATTAACCCCTTTGCTAGTCGATTATGAATCTTGTTCCGATAAGAATTATGATATTTTTAAATTTAGTTACTTTGTGAGGATACACTGTTGAGAACCAACAGCTAAAAACACAATATTATGTAGAAGGAATAGCAACACAGAGCCAATTACAGGATCCCACAGATAGCTATAGTTAACATGTTGATCGAAGTAAAAAGAACGAAAATCTTAACTGTCGGATATAACATCACTAAAAGTTATTAAACATCTTCCTGTAAGTTTTTTACATTTTAAAGTATTTACCGTCAAAAATAAAATATTTGTCAACGAAGAAAATGAACTATAATTTGGCGAATACTTTGAAGTAACAAAGATAAATTATGCCAAATATAAATGTACCCTAGCACTATTAGCACGTTGCCACCATTAGGGTTTGATTTTGATTATCTTTCTGGTTCCGATCTTCTTCTTTTCATCTACACGTCAAAACCCACCTGGTAAAGACCATACCGATTTTGTACGAAGTTCAAAACTATGAAAGTCGCTCAGTTTGACTATACTTACTTCATAAGTGCTTGTTCTGCGTATATCCTCGCAAAGTAATAGAAAAAATATATTTTCTAATTGGGTACGAATTCAAAATTGTATAAAAATTTAGAAATTTTGTGAAAATTAGCGTTGACTCGGAAAGGTTCATAGTGATTAGTTTGGACATCGAGAATGCTTTAGCGTAGAATTTGTATGATCGTGTAAATGATATTTAAAACAATATTTAATTGAATGAAACCATTAAATTAATTAATATAATATTTGTATAGTGAGGCTTCCTCTAGAGCTTTATGGATGTGGTTTTGTAAGTATACGGAAAATTTAACATACTCACTATCGTATTAGGGTTTAAAAGTCGTATTTAAATAGCAGTTTTACCTTTGAAATTAACTTACATTATCGCGCGTCACTTCATTTTATGCTTCAATGACGTTGGCAACACTGATTTCTATTTCGTTCAATTCCAATTTTAATATTCACCAGCGCTGCCAACTTAATAGTCAAACTGACAGGCAAAGTCAATTCAGCTCGTGTGTTGTTGCATTTATATAAATTAGATTCGCTTTTATTTCTGTATTTTAATTATAATAGTGGCTAGATTGTAACACCATTCAAATTTTTTATACCACTTTTACTCTAGCGACAAGTAGGTAAGTTCTAAATTAGGATGAATTGACAAAAAAATGCTATACCTATCTACTTGCCGTGAAATGTTAATACATTCTAGAAGTTTGCCACCGTTAAGCTAAAATAATGTTTTTTGGTGCTCTTTGTATCGCCATTGTTTCGTTTCAAAACTGGTGGTGCCAAAAATGAAAGGTGCCAATATGAATCATTTATTATCCCTCCAGTTTCAGTTGTTAGATATCGAACTTGACTTCCATTGCTATAAAATTATCAGCAACCGGCAACTAAATGGTTTTATGAGATAGTCTGTGGAGGTCTGATTGGCTAAACTCGTAACGCCATCTAGTGAGCCAGTGTGAAATGGCTTAGACTAATAAAATGCAATAGATACGCCTTGAATATTTTTGCTTGACATACGTCATTTTGATTTTATACCTAAACGGTTAATCCATAAAAAATAGTGTTTTATCGAAGTTTTATAATTAAGTACCTACTTAATCAATTTTGGAAACGAAAATCTTAATACATGCGTAATGTATTTAAAAAGACTTGCTAAACTTGCTTTTGTTACAAAAATATATTTTATTAAATTATTATTAACGCGTGTAAAAGGGATAATGCATGCATTTTTGTGATTTTGTAATTAATTAATAATATTAATTCATTTGAACTTACAAACATATGTATACGTTTCTAAATGCAGAAATACAGGTCAAGCTAATGTAATTAATAAGCGTGCTAAAATGCCTTTGATTATTTTTAACTTCGAATAAAATTGATATAGTCAGGTAATCGTTCAGTCTAAAAAAAAAACAAGCAACTGAAGAAGCCTCCGGTATGACGACCATTAGCGAATGCTAACACACCTAACAAACTTCTTGAGATTTTGCCAGTTAATGGGCAGATTAAAAAATCATTATACTGTTGTAATTATCTAGATACCTAATGTCAATTTTCGTGAGAAATCAAATATCAATTAATGTAATGGACCAGAGACTGACAATTTAACCCATCAGTCATCACTCATGGACCTTTTTAATGTCATACCAGGGGTGACACTTTTTCCCGGCTCGGATATTACCGACATGGAAAATATACCGAACCAGTTTTTCGTGTACACGCCCATAGAAGCTCATGTCAGTTTCTATGGGCGTGTACCCAAAAAACGGGGTCGGTATTTCCATGTCTGTATTATCGGACCGGGAAAGACTGTCACCCCATAACAGTAAACAGTATTTTTCTGCATTTTAGTTACTTCATTGTGAAACTTCGATAAAAAAAAGTGAGTCTGTAAGTTTCCAGCGAGGTTGTGGAGCGGTAGCGGCGTAGTTAGCGTAGCGTAATAAACGAAAGACTGGCTAATGTAACGATGTAGGTTCGAATTTGAGTGTATAGTGCCCTTGTGTATGGACTTAAAAAAATCAATTCCGCCAAAAAAAGTATGCTGCAGAGTGAAAAAAAAGTAAAATTTTCGCAGCAGCTTGTATCTATGGTTTTGACGTGCTATTTTTTTAAGTATCATAGACAGTTGTGCACGGACGGGAGGCAGGTCTAGCAAGTAAAGTGTCATGTCCTTGTAAATTAACGCTTCTAGCATATTTAAATATAGTTATAATTATAAATGATTATATTGTATTCAGTAATGTACCTACCATTTAGTGTAAGCCGGTGTTTATCCAGCCCATGTTACTCGCTGTTTCGCTTCTTTATTTAGTTAGTCTATGATCGATTTTGGATTTCAAATGCAACCGTCTGTTTATTTCGAATGCTGCGATTGGTCGTAGTTATTAAGTTTGGAACGATGGAATGTAAACCGTATTGTTATGGTGATAAGCATATATACATTGTGTTTTAAAGCAATACTCGTTTTAGGTTAGCGTTAAAAAGCTACGCGATATCTAAATACGTTAGAGATATATTTTCCCCTACAGTTTAGTGCGAAAACTAAAGTCACAAGGCCATTTTAAATGGCGTTCACGAAACACTCAATTTTTTTAAACTCTGAAACTTATTCTACTATTGGCTTACTTTATTTTTCTTTTCATTCTATTGAACGCTAGCTCAGAACGTGTATATGCTTATTCAGTATATGTTTTGGAATACTTTACCAATAGATACAGCACAAAATTATTTTTTTACAAAACAAGAATGGACACATCTAAAAAGCGTAATTTGAAACTTTTTTGTATATAATTGTAATCGGTTTTTTTTTGTTTTATCCAAAGAGGAATGTGTTCATTTGTAAAGATGATTAATGATTTAATTGTATTATAATTATTTATTGCATCCAGTTCTGCATTTGTCGAGTCCCGGGTGTCGCAGGCGCATGTATTATAGTCGTTATTTTTGAAGTATGTGCACTACTGCTAGCGAATAGCGATGTAGCATCGCTGGCAATAGGGCACGTGCTTTATTGTATGTTTATGCTCAAAATGACGTATAACCCATTGCGATTGTTCGAACGATCGAGTGATGTTTGCATACTATTCTAAAATGAAAATGTCAATAAAATGGTATTTTAAAAACGAAAATGCGTTTTTTATTTCACTAAAATAATTAGTTTTTTTTTTCGTATTAGGAAGAAGGTAAGCGATCTTGACGTCTCTTTTATTGAAAAACAGTTTTGAAAAATAAGTCACAAAAAATGTAAAATTAGCAGGGACATAATGATCATGTTAATGATCTTGGTCTCATAAGTAAAAGTTAGGTACTGTTTTTTTTTTCAAACGTTTTTCAATTAAAAAAAACTCGTCGAGATTGTTTACCCTTTTTCTAATCCGTAAAAACATAGAGATCCAGGTGCTGGTGGCTGAACCCAACATTATCGGCGTAACAAAATCACACAGACTTCGCTGGTTCGGCCACCTACTAGGTACGAATGGGAGAGGATCGGGCTGCCAAAAGAGCGTATGTGGGACGACCGACTGGTCGCCGCCCGGTTGGGCGACCCAGGTAGGTACCGCTGGGAGGACAGTGTCCAGGCGGATCTGCGACGTCTCCAAGTCGACGACTGGCAAGAGGCTGCGCACGATCGGGTCCCTGAGCCAGCATCAGATGGCATGCTCTCGTTTCGGAGGCCAAGACCCTCTTTGGGTCCCTGAGCCAAATTAGTTAGTTAGTTTTCTAATGTTAAAAAACGAAGTACATACACTTACGTCATAAGTAGATGATCTAGACTATATACTATTCCCCCAGCTTCCAGTAAAATAAAATAATTATGAACGGCATCGGAGCTAACAGACTGAGCAGTAACGCCTGATTCGCCGTCATAGACGAAGATTTGAGTTTATGCAGGAGATCACCAAAGGTGACCAAAGTGATGTCGCCCAGATACAGCGTAAATACGAATACGAGCATAAGAAGTAAAATTTTGTTGGCTTCCTTAAAAAATAAATTTTAGTTATCACAATCAGTGAAATGAAAAGCAGTAAAATAATTTGTATAGTTTTAATTATTTTCATAATTTTTCTAGTACTGACTCCATGCTACTCGGTGAAACGTGATCTACAAACATAAGATATTATATACAGATTTATATTAATTATAATTAAGTAAATTTAAGTATCTATTTATATATATTAGCTACTTACACAACTTTGGCAAACGACCTTAATCTAGAACTTAAACGAAACATAAATTAATGCAGGATTTTTGCGCGCAACAACTACTTTTATGTCAATGTGCTATTCGTTCTTATTTGTTGATTTTATACTTATAATTACACATCAGAGAGAAAACCTGTGTATTAAATTATATTTCAGAAAAACTATCACAATAAAACTATGTAAAATAAGTTTGTATGTTTGTTCGTTTTGGATTTTTTTCTTTCGCCTTAAGAAAGAAGTTACGCTGACTTTTAACACAACAACTTACAAGTAAAGGAGGGTTGCGTGGTCAAACTTTATGTACCTACCTAAAGATAATCGACTATTGAAAGAAGAATACTAGGCACTCATGTAAAAGTAGTACGAATTATTGGATTTGACCACCTAACCCTCGCAAAGGTCCATTAACATCGATATAATCAATCATATCGATTTTGACATGTCAAGCAAGACGAAATTTAAACAGGCCACAAGTACAGTTGTAGTGAATAATGTTATGCCATCGTATTTGGCCGGAAAAGTTCGTATTGCTTTATCAAAATTAGCTTCAGTAAACTTCAAGCTATAGAGTTGTCCGTCGTTAAGAGGTCAATCCTGCCTGACACGTATTACTCCTAAACTAAAACAAAAACATTGACGTATTTAGTACAGTCAGCTTCATATAGTACTTAGCAGTCAAGATCACCAAATACTTGGAAACATACAAAATAGCCATTACCAGTGACTCAGTCAAAGCGGTCAAATTGTTCGAGACATCTATCGTGTACAAATATACCGGAGCACGCACGTCGCCAAATACTTTATAACATTCAAGCCGACATTAGTACCGTAGCAGTCAAAGTATCCAAAAGTATGGGACACCACAGGAAAATTGACTTCATTACATACCGTGTAAGGTCCACTGATCCAGTTAGCTATTCATCTTTAATACAATGTGAACGGTGTTCCATTTTCAGTATCTTGGTGCAAAAATGCACATGTCATTACCCTTTTAATTAAATAAAAACTCGTTTATAATGTAATTATACTGGCCAATTCAAGCCATATTTAAAAGGAAATCCGTTAATCCGAACTTCTGACAATGTAAATAAAAATGTGAAAAAAGCCGTCAGGCTCCAAATAAAAGAGACGGAACTATCACTGACAAGTTGGTAATCTTTTCGGTGATCGTCAAAAACAAAAAGTCGAATCTTATGACGTGTTAATTTATTTAGTACTCAACTCGAGATTAAACCTTAAACCTTTTAAATAAAGCTCAGTTTTCTAGTGTGTCCCATACTTTCGGATATTACGCTACCAGTATCGACGTGCGTGCTCGGATTTATTTGTACACGATGGATGTCCTGAGCAATTTGATCGCTTTGATGTTAATGAATGACTATTTGGATGTTTCCAAGTATTTTGTAATCTTGACTGCTACGTAGGTACTATATGACGCTGACTGTACCAGGATGACAGGTGTCAGGATTGACTTGTTAGCGGCGGACTACTATAGTTGAGAATGCATGATAAATACGAAATTTTCCTACAAAATACGATGGAAAAACATCGCCTATTCATTAATCTGGCTTCCCTTTTGACAGTAGAGTAGTTGTCGAGTGTAAATGCCCTTATAGAAGTAGCTATATTTATTAGGTACAGATTACAGACTTATACAGATTTTAATGACCTAAAAATGGCGCTCGGTGAGCTTTTTGATATAAAGTACTTAAAAACGAACTTGATAAATATTGCCGTCACTTGTTCAGTCAGCATCAAAAGTAGCTGGATTTTGTATTCTGTCGTTTTACAGCCACGTACGTAGTGCCTACAAGATTGACAAATGTGTTAATGTGACAGAGTAAAAAAGTAACCAGCTACTTTTGATGCTGACAGTTCACAAGCACTCAATCCAGTGAGCAAGCTAGGCAATGCGCTGTACAGTCAAGTGCAAAAATATCCGACACGGCCAAAGATACAAAAATATGTAAGTATTCACGTCCTTGAAGTCGTGTATACATATTTTTGTAACTTTGGCGGTGTCGATTATCTTTAGGTACACCTGACTTGTACCTACTTTGTACGCGACTGAAAGAGAAATAAAATAGTGAGTACCTACCTACTTACTATACGGTCCGCGCTTAATATTAATCGTTCCTCAATATTCAACAAACACCTGGACTTCGATTTAGTATATTATATACTATTAATATATAATAATAATATACTGAGCGGCAAAACATCTGGCCCTCAAATGTATGCAGTACCTAATAGGTAATTTTCTATGTAGTGGGCCAAATTTTTGTGCCACTGAGTATATTTAGTATATTATTAATATATGTAATTTAACATGTCATTAATAAACAATTAAAACTTAAATATATAAATCTACAAAAGGTAGATATTTAATACTTCGACAACCAATCGACAATACATTATTTTTAAAAGGTCATTTTTGACCGAGAGGGCATCATACAAGAACGAATAACCTACTTCTAGCTTTAACAGAGGTTACATATATTACATCCCGTTCTAGATATCCAAATATTTTAAATATTATATTTTGGTTAACTACCTATTTTAACACACTGGAGAATTGAACTATACTTACATCTCTTACTATTGAACGGACCCACCCAACTCTAATCAAAATTTTAGAGGGTTAATAATACAATACAAGAGATTTCGCCTGCAATCTTGTCTAAAATCTTTTGTAGATCTCCACATACCTAGGTATAGACGAACAATGAATCACACTACAATTTCGTGTTCTTGTCCCTAAAAACCACAACTTTTCATAACTTTTAATTATCAGACATCACGTAAAACAGAAGATCAGTTTTAATCTAAGGACCAAAACTCTTGCTATCCTTTGTCAAAAAACCCGTTGCCGTCACGGAATACTAAGAATTTAGAAAAACCAGAAACCGTGTAGACCTGTGACGTAGTAGACCCGTGTAGACGTGAGACGTGTCTGTTATTGAAGCCAATATCTTGGAGAATGAATTTTCCTGTTTTAACAATCAGCGCTTTAGAGAATAAATCCATCCTTAATTCAAAATATCTAAATCATAATTTTGTAGTGTACTGAGTAAAAAAAAATAGCCCCTCAGAAAGTTACACTATCAAAAAATGTTGGTTAGGTATTTTTTGTAATGTCAATCAAACAAAAAATTACAAAGATAAAGTAGGTATGTCAAAGTTCGGGTCCACGTCACGTAGGTACGAGTATACCTAAGTAAAAATGAACCAAGGCATGACGTCACACAACTTTAACAGGCTATATGTCTTCATTTTTTTTACCCGACTGCCCAAAGGAGGGTTATTGATAAAAGAAAAAATAAGCTTCTAATATTTTTTGATAACTAAGGGCTATTTCTTTTAAGAAATCTAGCCTATTAAAATTCCATACCCTCAATGTTACGACAGTTTGTAATTTCCAACTAGACCACGAGTATATCAAAATGAAGGATATCCCGCGCGCATTTTTCGCTTTTTTTTTAAACCACAGAGCAGACGTTACAACAGGCGGAGATAAAGTAACGCTTGATTTAATAAATTCGTTGGAAAATGTTTTCTAAGCCTTGTATAAGTAGATATTGGAGGCATATAAAAATGTTACGAGGCGTTTATATTCTGTATCCATACGGTATAGTGACTTTAACCGCTTGCTCCTCTCTTTCTTCTTGATCAGGTACATAATAGTGCAGTTCGTACGCCGGCGACAATTCTACAGTTATATTCTCACAATTAGGGTCATACGGCTTGTTTGTAAATATAAAGCCATTAGCCTTGGTCGCTGTAGCATCGTTGTACAAACGTTTGAACATAGCACTAGAAGACGCCAAAACCTTCCCGTCTTCAGGGCCGTGCTGATGCACAATACTAGTGTTAAATACCACCGGAAAATCGGCCTTAAACTGTTCGTGGTTCTGATTGAAATTATCCACGAATCTATCTAGTACTTCCTTCCGCGCATCGTAGTCGTATTCCTCCGATTTCACCGGCGTTTTTTCTGCAAGGACCGTCATTTTTGGCAGCGGCTGTTCGGTGTACGGGTACATGTTTCTATCGTAGTCGTCGTCCTTGATTGCTGCATCTATTAAATCCTTATAATGTCTTATGACAAAACCGCGATTGTAGCTTTCTGGGATTTCACGTGGGCCTTCAGTTGGTAGTTTCGGTTGTTGTGTGAGATAAGCGTTCTTGTTTACAGCCACCGGCCTATATTGGATGTGCTGCACTCCAAACGGTTGATTTCCTTTCTCGTTCGAAGCGTAATTTATTTGTTCATTCGGGAATTGATTCCTACTGGGATAGCTTTTGCTTTCAGTAAATTGTTGAGGCAATGTCACAGTGCTGTGACTTGGCGGTGTATAGTCGTTGATATCGTCATCTGTACTCGGCTTGGCTCGCGGAGGGAAATATTGCACTGTCGGTTTCCTTTCTGGGAATAATTGTGTTGGGTTTGTATTTTCTATTATACTTTGTGTCACTGGCCACTGAACCCTCGGTCTAGTAGTGGCCTTCATGATATCGAGTTTCGAAAGTGTTACATAATCGTCTTCCTCCGATGTGTCATAGTATTCTTGCAAATTAAACGTTTTCTTCGGTGTTTCTGTACTTGCAAATGTATAAGGGTTTGTAATTAACGAGTTAGTGCTAGTTATCGTTGACGGTGGTGTTGACGGTGGTTTGGATGGTGGCGTTGACGGTGGTCTTGATGATGGCGTTTTAGGGGCTTCAGTAGAACTAGAAACAGGTGACACTAGAGGATCGATTCCAGCCGGTGTTTCCTTGGATGTATGCAGATCACCAGAGTTGGTATTTTCCTCGTAATCTGTGTATTCTATGTTTCCAAATTGATCTGTCTTCTTCTTTTTCGACTTTCTTTTCTCGGCAATTTTCTCCAGCCTGTCTCTTAATTCTACTTTCTCTACTGTTCTGTTTTGATCGGGCAAATTATTCATGACAACCTCGGTTTTATTCTTCAACACTTCCGTGAAAGCTTTCGATGAGTTTTTTGCTTTAAAAACAATTCCTAATGAACTAAGACTTTCATTTCTCCAACTGTTGTCATCGGGGTCGCGTGTGAAAGATTTTGGAGGCTGTATTTCCAATTTTTTGAGCGGTTTGTAGTTTGGATTTACAGTATACAGATTTATAGTAACCTTTTTTTCAGGACTTATTGGTTTAACACTAAGGTCTTCTGTAACTCTTCCTTGCCAGGGGTTTTCTGTTGTAAATTGTTGTTTCTTATATGATTCTGTTTGTTCAGAGAGATAATTTGAAACTTGTGGTTCTAAAAGGTTGTCTGTAACTTTTTGTTGAGATAATCCAACCGTGACTTTTTGCTCAGATGTATCCTTTACTTTTGATTCCAGAGGCTTATCTGTTGTTGTTTGTTCCGGGAGTTTATTTGTAACTTTTTGTTCCATAGTGAGTTCCTTTTGAATGGGCTCAGTGATTGACTTCAATGTTGTCACATCAGTAAACTGATTTTTAGCTTCGTCAGAGGTACGGTAAAGCATAGACGTCTCTTCCTTGTCATTAATAAATGATTCTTTAAGTAATTCTTCCTTCATTGCGTCTTCTGCCTGAAAATAAAAAATATATTTTTAGTTCAATATTGTTAATAATTAAAAGTTTACGTCACAACACGGCTGCTAAAAATTTACATAATTCTATTGCAAAAGTAATCAATTATTTAACTAAATACTGACACAATGCAACTGTAAAAGATAAGCTAATACTAGATTTGAATGGGTTTGCCTTTTTGTCGAAAAGACAGTCAGTATGGACAATATCATGAAACAAACAGGCTGAGATATATGGTGCATAGGAGAAGTTCGTGTCTGTACCGTTGTCCAGCGGTGGTGTAGCGGTGCTATACCGCGGCACGAAATGCCGAAGACCTGGGTTCGATTCCCAGCGCTGGCCTTTTTTTTCTGGTTTTTCTGTGCATCTATATTTCAGTTTGTATTTTCGATATCATGAAACAAGTTAATAATATGCGTAATCTTACCAATTGGCTTTGAGAAGTCTTATTTCCGGTACCAAAGCTATCTGTATCAACTTCATATCCAATAACGTCCAATTCAATCAAACCGTCACGTGACGCATTGGCTATCGTTGAACTATCGGTGAATATTGTTGTTTTCGAATGATCTAAATAACCCGCTCGCTTTGAAACCATTTCTAGTTGATTCCCTTCTTCAGTCACCCTACCCATTGTTTGCTCTGCCGTGGCGCGACCAACAGTACTTGGCAGAATTGACTCAGTTTGACCATCAATGGAATTGGATGTTTCCAAACCATCACGATATCCGATTGCTTTAGTAGTCTTCATAAGATGAGTCTTTAATTGTTGCAAAGACAGAATGTCTGGGGCTAATTCGAATGCCTTTTCTAGACTTACTCGTGCTTGAGTACTATGTGCATTAATTGAATCAGCAACCCTTTCAGTTGGTGATATTTCTACTTTTTCATCTGCGTCTGTATTTGTGGTACGTATTCTTTCAATGTTTGTGTATTTCTTCCAGAAAGGCGTCGTCTCTGTTGTATCTGTCTGTGGTATTTGTTCTGTCGTTGTTGTTGTATCAGTAGTTTGTATTTGTATTGGGTTGCTCATAGAAACTGACACGGTAGGAACTGGCTCAGTGTTAGTGGTCTCTTCTTCTGTTGTGATGTTTTCTTCGTCAGTTGTTGCCACTAAAGTTGTACCTCTTTCAGTTAGTGTGACTGGAGCTGAAGACGATATACTTTGTTGTTCGACAGCCGATATTATATTATCGAGTTCTGTACTATGTAAAATAATTTTAGGACTCGGACTTGTATAGTTAGCGCTCGGGCTCGTTTCCGTATCATTTTCAACTTTCTCAGTTTCAAGTAATACAGTTGTATCGAACCAATCCTTTTGAGTAATGCCGCCAACAGTTTGCACAACATCGTCAGTTGTTATACTTTCTGTACCTTCTGTGGGTACTTTATCTACTGAAGTGCGTTCCGTAGCTTCTTGGTCCGCTTCTGTAACACCTGGATCATCCTTAGCTGTTATAGCTTCTGTATTTCTTTGGATTGGTATAACCGTCACGGGCTCATCTTCCCTAGGCGTGTTGATTTCGTCGGGTGTTTCATATTTTACTTCAACAACGGTACTATCCTCAGCAACGAGATCCGATGCATTACGGTGCCGGATCGTGAAGCTATTTGTCGGGGCGATGATCGTTAACACGATTGCTAACGATATCGTTAACGACCTGAAACAAAAAAAAACCACGTTTAGTATTATATTCCATATATAAGCCGGGAACCAACGGGTCCTCGCGCGGAAGTAAAGGGATCAGAGACAACAGGAATGATCTTTTGGAAAGATCGAAACTTGTCGGACCGTTCCTGGCTTATAATCGTGAGTTGAACCGTGTAATTTAGTCATTTTTATCAATATGTCTCACAAGAGTTTAAGTATTAGAAACACGCAGGGTTCATTAGAAAAACGCTAAGGGCCTTATCACACTTGCAAGTTACGAGCGTGTTTTCTATACAAATATCAGTCGCGGCGAACTCGTTGCGTGATCGCCTTCATACAAAATACGCTCGCTATCGCTACTGTTACGCTAGTGTAATAAGGCCCTAACGTACTGCTAATATAAAACACATAACACGTGATATTTTTATGTCTGAAATTAAATACTGTTTTATTAAAGACTAGTCTTGTGTTGTGACTTAGGTCATTGTGAGAGCAAGTCACAATGTGATGGTTTTTGTTAATTTCAGTTTGTTATGACTCTAATGTTCTACCATTGTTAATGATGATATCATTAAGTAACATTTGATCAATCATCGCCATGAATGTCGATGCTTAAAGTTCTTTAAAGCCAGAAGTACTATTAATTCAATTTAAGCCTAAAATGAATATGACAAGTCAATTAATTGAATTGAATGTCAAAAAATCTACCACCGATTCGAAAAAACCTCTTAAAAATACATTACCCTCCTTCGACAGTCGGGTAAAAAGAACATGGAGGCTACTACGAAATTCGAAAATCGAAGTTCGTATCGTACTGTCCCTCTCACTCTCGTATTAAATAATATAAGCGTTAGCGGGACGGCAAGATACGAAGTTCGAATTTGGCACTTCGTAGTATAGGCTCTGGCGAAAAACTCAACGAGATATATATTTTTTATTCATCATAAATATTTAACACAAAAAAATATATTCTAATAAGTTCGTCATATAGATTATTAGAAAATATTGGCCAGGTTTTTTTGTCAATCTAAAAAGTTACTTAAAAAGTTGTAAAACAAGTCAATGGAAACTTGGAAGCATATGATGATTGATGAAAAAATGACAAGTTTATATGCTATCAAACATACTAATTACATCTTCTTCTAATATATAAAATTCTCGTGTACAATGTTTGTAACCAAACTCCACCGAAACGGCTTGACCGATTTTTATGTTTTTTGTGTATACCTATTCGGTAGGTTTGAGAATAGGACGTACGTGCTAAACTATTTTTCATACCTTTACGCGGACGGAGTCGCGGGCATCAGCTAGTATTATATACTGTTACAAATTCGAAAGTAACTCTGTCTGTTTGATGAAATTTGGTATAGAGATAATTTGACACCTTGAGAAGGACAAATAGCATAGCTAATTCTTGAGACAGCAGACGTGACTGTAGTAATTGAGTCCAGCCAGAAGAAAAGTCAGCGTGGGCTTGGTAAATGAAGTCCTTTTTACAAGCTTTTATTTACGTGCAATTGCAATGTAATTGTCAAATCTTGCAAGTTAAATCTAACCCACTTATACCTATGAATCTGGTGACAATACTAATATATCAGGGAAATCCTGGTGGTCCAGCTCGGATAATCTCCGCAAGACGGAACTCTTCGGCGTTTAACGACATTGACTTGTTTGGTACGGAAATGTAGTTAAGATGACAATGCAAGTACAGTCAACAAAAAAATATACAAAAGGAAATTTTTGACAGAAACTTATTTTTATAGTAACCTGAAAATATGTAAAGCCCAACCAACAATTCAACAACATAAGAATCTTTACGGCTTTATGTGTACTGAAGCAACGGCTGGGATTATTTACAGAAACAACAGAGGAAGTTGTAAACCTGACTACTTATATTCTGTTGGAAACATGTTTGAAGTAATCCACTTTGTTTCATTTTCAACCACCGCGAATTGAAAGTATTTGCCCGACAATTGGCTAAATTCTAATTAGTCCGTCATTTAGGTTGACAAAAAATACTGGCCACGTTTTCTTTTGTCAATCAATAAATTAAATAAAAAAATCTAAAAACCCGACTGCACAAACTAAAAAGAAGAAAATAAGCCTAGTCTAGAACTCTTTTAAGTAGTTAATTTAAAGTTCAACAGTCGGGACCCATTACTAAGAGTTTTTGAGCGTCACGATTTAAATGGGTCCCGACTGTTGAAGACTGTTGAAGTTGTTTTATTTTACACTTTTTTGATATTCAGGTAAAATCCGTAGATTATAGTATTTTATGCAACTGTATCGTAATAGAGGTCCTTAAAACACGAGTGTGGGTCACATGAGTGTTTTAAGGCCTAATTACGTACAGTTGCATACAATATTTTATCTATATGCATATGTTAAATCCTCTATCATGTGTTCCGCGAACCATTGAGAATAACCTGCATTAACTCTAACTAGGTAGGTATGTCTGCGCCACGAGCTGCGCCCGCTGCGCGCGCGACGACTTGCTGCTGCACGTGGTCGCGGCACCCCCATCCCCCGTGCTGTAATGATGTATGAAATCTCATTACGATACAGATTTCTGTATCGTAACGACCATTACGATACAGCCGTGTTCATAATAGAGTCCAATGTCGTAATGCTGGTCATTACCTATGGTTTTTGAACGCATAATTGAGGATTTACGATATGGGTGTAGATAAAAAGTATTATAGCCCATATATTTAGAATGGGTTAATTATTGGCTTTCATTTGATACCCATATTATTACAATACAGATTTTTTTTTTCATTCCTCCGCCATATTTTTTTCGCAGACGCCATATTGAAATATTATATAGCCTATGTCACTCCGACAGCTTTTTTTTTTATTCGACTGGATGGCAAACGAGCAAGTGGGTCTCCTGATGGAGATGGAGATGGATGGAGTTACGACGAATCCAATGATACCTCATAATGTAAAAATCCGTCTAGCCGTTTAGGATGCAGCGAGGACCAAAGAAATGGACTACATACCCACATACATACTTACATACATACATTTATACATACATACATACATACATACATACATACGCTCGAAAAAAATAACCCTCCTTTGGGCAGTTGGGTAAAAATTACAAATATGAAGCGCGCCATGCATCGTTCGGGAGTGAGAGTCCGTGACGTCACGTCATGCTAAAAAGCGTCGCACGGCGTAACGTCACACGGAACTATAGATAGCTGGCTATATCTTCATATTTTTTTTAATTAATTGACAAAAGACAAAACGTGTAATATTTTCTAATAATCTAAATAACGGACTAATTAGATAATTTATTGAATCAGGCGTTACTTTGCGGAGGTCCATATCAATCAACTAAAAGAATTTCTTTGCTCACCCGCGACCTTATGATAGCTAAGTTTATTCAAGATATCCGTGTTCATGCACAGGTCAGGACCACCTCCACACTGTAAGAATACACACAAATCACACAAACCCATGTATCACCAGACACCATCACCACAATACACTGATTACGACACTACTCTGGTTGAGTTCGAAACCCGTCAGTGTATTGTGGTGGTGGTGATACATGGATTTGTGTGGTTTCTGTGTATTCTTAGTGTGGAGGTGGAGGAACTGCATGAACACGCATATCTTGCATAAACTTAGCTATCATAAGGTCGCGGGTGAGCAAAGAAATTCTTTAAGTTCATTGGACTAATTACAATTAAACAGGTCACTAGCCTATTGCGAAATGTTTGACATAAAACAGCGCAGAAGCGAGGCGATTCAGTTAAATACAGCAGAAAGAAGTATTTACAAATAAAGTCTTAATTATAATACACTACCCTACCACACGGCTTCGCACAAACCATAAAGCCTAACAATATATATTGAATATTCCGGGATTTATCAAAATATTGTGCGGAAATACCCAAAAGTTAAATCGTGAATTTTACTAACGTTGCATTAAAACCTGCGCCAAATATCATGTCTCTTGCATTATACAGGGGGGGGGGGGTCAAGCGAATTCAAAACTGTAATATATTGAATGAAATACCCAAGTCAAAGTCAAAGTTAAAATATCTTTATTCAATTTAGGCTAAAACAAGCACTTATGAATGTCAAAAAAAAACTACCACCAAAAAGGATATAATAAGTTAACTTTTCAAATCTCTAAATAAAATATGTGAACTATTTCGTTGAGGTCGGTGCCAGCTATATTAAAAGAAATATTTACATGAGTGCTACGTAACTACTGTAGGTAAGTATATAAATTCGAATGCAACCACACTGACACCTCATGAAATAAGTCGTTTTTTTTTACATATGACCTTTTGTTGGTTATTTAATTAAATACAATACAGTTTTGTGTCTCGTCAGAAGACCAGCGCTGATTCCACCCCAGGAGTCCGCATTTACTTTTGCTGAGGCGGGACCTTTTTCACACACATTTTTGTTTGCTTGTTTTTTGTTGTTTTATATTTTAACCTTTTGTTGTTTTTGTAGTAATAATTGTATGTGTATTGTGTGTGGAATCAACTTTTTCATTTTCATTTTGAAATCGGTTCAATTTTTCTAAGTTACCTGTGTGCGAGACGTGGGTTAGTAAACAATCCAGTAACGTCCATTAAAAAAACTGCGAATATTTCACATAAATACGGTGCCAAATGACATAGAAATGTAATAAATCCCAATCATTCCAGAAAGTTGTATATTTTTCGGAGTACCAGTATCACAAAATATGACGTCACTATAAACTGCACTAGGACCCAAACCGTCGCTTAGCATTTTTCTATAAAAGCCCGCTTTCTCCCAACAATTCCTTACCTCACCAGCCACATATTGTACACTAACACTCGTGCGCCACTCCCGGCGTTTCTGCACAAAATGCATGACGGATACGACCGTCAGACAATGGACTTATTATTAAACACTCCTTCCTTATTATTATAGCGGCCGATTTTGACAAAAAATATTGTATCATATGTTTACAAAATATTATAAGAATCGCTTTTGTAAGCGACGTTCAGTGCCACTGTGGTTGAGCTAATGTAATAGTTGTAATGGGTATGAGTGATTAATACGTTAGATAATCGCACTCAAATCTGCCACAGATCAGTAATGTTTTCACTGCCAAACCAACTCGGCAATTGGTTGACACAAAGCAAACGTGCCCGGTTTTTAGGGTTCCGTAGTCAACTAGGACATACTCTAGTACATACTCTTGACCGATTTTTTATTATTATTATTCCCCTTAATGGCGGCCTTAAGGCTTGGGTCAATGTCAGTTCCGCAGTTACGATGACAGGATTGCGGTTAATTCTGCAGAACGCGAACAGTTTGACAGGAGCAAGAGAACAAAATCCTTTTCGGCCGAACGCTGTTGCGGGAGTCACGTCGCACTACGACAAGACCGATTTCTGATTATTAAATTACTAAGACAATTAAAACATGTCAACGTACGTTCCAGTAATTTGACATTGGCACCACAACTTAAAAATGTGGAACGTGTGATTTTCCCAATCACTATATTTTTAACTAACAATTACATTCTTAACGCGACCCTGACGTAATCATTATTTAACCAACATCAGCTGCTAATGACCGGCAAGGTGTCAGGAACTATTGTTTGCCGTAACCAATCTCGTCTGCGCCAAATCCTAAGGCCTTGCTGCGCGTGAGGATGAAATGCTTCGACCTCTTGCACGCATAACAGGAGTTGTCTTTAGCTTAACTTTGCTCTAAAAGTATGTGGTTTTTCCGCTAACGTCGATAAACCAAAGAAATACAGAAGCTTTACTCGTAGATTCCGCCTTAAAAACTGGCCAAAACCAAATATATTTTTTTAGAATTTGCATACGTTTTCATAACTAAACTACTAGACTTGTTTTTATTTTTATTAAGTACACATTTTTTTAATTTAGAGGCCATAATAGGGTAGCGGCAATAATAGGCAGGTTAGACGTATATATATTATATTTATTATTTACCTATTTAGATAGATATGGATCATGGCAAATTCAGGTCAGAAAATACCCTGTTGTGTTAATTTATTATAATTGTTGCATATAATTGCGCTAGGCTAAACACAATATTGTATTACGTTTCAAATTTCACTCCGTATTTTTGAATCAAAACTAATCGGTTTTTTCACTGATGTGCCAAAGAAAACTTTCCAAAATTGCGGATTTTTTTATATAGGAAAATTTCGGAAACTTCTCACACTTTGTATCGGGATTGAAACATTCCGTTTCTTAAATTTAAATTTTCTATATTCCTTGTGAAAATTTCCAGAAATTTCCGAGAACTTTTCCAACTTCTTGGAAACTTTCCGCAACTTGCACATCTGTAGTTTTTACAAGCTGTTATTTAACTTGCCCTGTTTGCTATCTGTCGATGTTTTCGTCGGGTCAAATCTTGCAAGTTCATTTTGACCCACTTCTACGAGTAGTAGTCGGATTGACTTGAAATTAGGGTATACATAATTATGTAATTTGGATCATAATGCTTGTATAGTCAACAAAAAGTACAGTCCGCAAAAAAGCAGGTATAAAAAAAAATTTCAACAGAATCTTGTTCAATTTTTTGTTACATTTTTTAAAGTAAGTACTTATTTTTTTTTTATTTCATTTATTGTTCATATTTTCTAAAAGGTCATCGAAATGGTAATTTTAAATTTTATTTTTTTGTTTTAACTTTTAATTATTATTTTTATTATTTTACCAATTTTTATAAAAGGAATCGCATTTGTGCTAAAATTTATTTATTCCATATCTTGTTAAAAGCGCTCTGAGCATGTTACTGGTGTACGTTGATTCGGATTTACATGTGAATGGTAACCGATTCACTGTATTATAGGTATTTCAAAGGCCACTATTGTAGGTATGTTTGAGATATTGAGGTTAAGTTAGTAAACTCACGTGAGAAGCTGGTCACTGGTCAGTTCGGTTCTTTGACTTTGTTTACTATATTTTGATTGATGAAAATCTTATCAATGCAGTGATTCTTTATCATCGGTCGGTGGTTTTTGCAGTTCCGTAACCAAAATGACAGTAACCAAATTCATTATTTTGGTATCCTCGTCCGTTCGTGTGTCTGTAGCTTAGCTTTTGTATTCTTTTTATATATATTTATAGTTTTCCCCTGTAGTTATCGTATTCAGAATAGTTTTATTATTCACGATTTACGGATCCCTCAATCGAAAAATAACCTGAGCAGACCTATGATATTTTTAATAACCTATTTAACAATATCCCGCTCGACGAGACTAGAAACAGAAATCATCCCTACATTACGTGTAGGGAAGGTACCATAAAAAAACCTTTTTTCAAACATCCTATGCAAAATTACAGCTTCCTAGCACTAACACTTTTTAAGTTTCAGGGGCTTATTTGCAAAAGCCGTGGTGGCCTAGTGGTTTGACCTATCGCCTCTCAAGCAGAGGGTCGTGGGTTCAAGCCCCGGCTCGTACCTCTGAGTTTTTCGAAATTCATGTGCGGAATTACATTTGAAATTTACCACGAGCTATGCGGTGAAGGAAAACATCGTGAGGAAACCTGCACAAACCTGCGAAGCAATTCAATGGTGTGTGTGAAGTTCCCAATCCGCACTGGGCCCGCGTGGGAACTATGGCCCAAGCCCTCTTGTTCTGAGAGGAGGCCTGTGCCCAGCAGTGGGACGTATATAGGCTGGGATGATGATGATTTGCAAAATTTCGATTTCTTAATAGTATTGAATATGTTGCGTCTTACTGCATTATTTAATTTTACGCTTGCTGGTCATAGTACTCAACGTCATACAGGTAATTAATGCTATAAAGACAATTTACCATTCACACCTAATACACGCAATTTTTTAAAGCAACAATGCGATGCTATCGCATAGACAGTTAATATTTGCATATGTTTGTGAGTCTAAAAATTTCGCAGGATATTGTGTAATTTATTACGAAAGTTCTGTTTCTGTTACGAATTATATTAAAAAGTTAATGGCCAGAAATCTAAATGCAAATATCTATCTATTAGACATATCGTAGTCTGGGCCAAGGTCGGAGAAACGTGTGGTGTTTTTTGAAGACAACATGAGAAGATTTTAAAAGCTTTTATTTAACTTGCAATGTATCTTGTATCTTGCAAGTTAAATTTGACCCACTTAGAAGTTTTAGTCGGATTGTCTTGAAATTTGGTACACTCATATAAATTGCGTGACAATACAATAATCTGATAATGACATTCTGGTAGTCCGGCCAGGATCGCCTCCGCAGGACGAAACTCTTCAACGGTTAATGGCATCGACTTGAAATTTGGTATGCAAATGTAGTTTGTGTGACAATGCAAGTTTAGTCAACAAAAAATACAGTCGGCAAAAATCTTTTATTAAAAATGAAATTTTTACTAAAAACCTATTTATTTGCACTCACTATAGGTACTGTTAGACGTGGAAAATATTACCCCAACTTTTTTCGCCCGAAATTTTTGGATTATCATTATCATGTTACCTAATTTTATATGTCTAACTTTTATCGAATGACGTTAAATATCATTACGACCCGGCCCTGTGGTGACCTAGGAATGAAATTGGCTGACTGTACATCTATTTCTTCTATCTTCTCTTTAGCATCAACTATATTATTAGGTATAGGTCCTAAAACTGTTGGATTCTTTCAAATCATAAATGACACTTAAATAAGGCACGGCACGGCACAGCATTTAACTATTTTATATATGTTTTATAAATTAAAACTTCACAATAACTGTTATCGAATACCTAAGTAGAGAAACAATTTTTAACAATTTTTTAACTATCTTTACAAATAACAAAGTTATAAAGGTTTAAAATTCAAGATTAGACAGAGAAAGACTTACTTGTATGTGACGTACTTGCTGCATAGAGAAAAGCTTTTGAGAAAGAGAGAGGCATATAGATTTTTAAAAAAATCATCATAAATCCAATTTTCAACCGATTTAAGTTTTCTATTCGCTAAACACACTGTCTTTTTATCTATATTTTTATAATAACGTTTTTAGTTTCTCACAATATGTTGGTTTTATTAATCCAACTGCATTATAAACGTGCATAGTTAATTATTGCATAATGTGCACCGTTGTGCTTGTGCTAATCGTTACAGTATGAAGAAACGTGAAGCGGGAACCGCGTGTAAAGATTGGTTCCGGGAAGTCTATGGTTATCGCAAAACGTACAGTTAAGGAAACTGAATCTCGTGCCAAGGTGGTCTTATATTGTGCCACTAATGTCATGTTATCCCATACATTTTCCAAAGAAATCATAGCGAAATTAATTAAAAAACTGGCCAAGAGCGCGTCGGACACGCCCAAGATAGGGTTCCGTAGCCATTAAGAAAAAATCAAGTAATATTTTTCGAAGGATTTCGTATTGTGTACGGAATTTTCCAAATTTAGGTATATTTTATACCTTAGGAGTTAGGCTGCTCTCTCTTAAACTACTCTTAAACTAGTAGGTAATAACTCTCAAGCAATTTAGGCATTATAATTTTCCTTGTAAATTTGATAAGTAGGTATACCTACTTAACCACCATTCTGATTTTTTTAATTTTCCACAACAGTTTAGATTTTATATATATAGATATACCTCGTTGAGTTTCTTGCCGGATTCTTCTCAACAGAGGTTTTTCCGAACCGGTGGTGGTTTTTGTTTTTGACATTCATAAGTGCGTGTTATATATAGCCTAAATTGAATAAAGATATTTTGAGTCAAGAAAAAATAACCCCCTCTTAAGTCTATGGGAGATACCCAGAATACTTACCCTAAAAAAATGTTTTTACTTTTTTTATTTTACCACTGTCGGAATGACTGATATGTAAATTATAATAATAATAATAACATGGGACACTTGACGCCATATTCGTGACAAATTACAGCTTTCTAGTACTAACGGTCTCTGAACTTAGCCGCGGACAGACAGACGGACAGACATGGCGAAACTATAAGGGTTCCTAGTTGACTACGGAACCCTTAAAAGGTTCCAGCGTGGTACAGTCAACAACAAAGATAAAATGGGTCACGGTCATGGGTCACTTGACACTAATTGACCTAGTCCCAAACTTAGCAAAGCTTGTAGGTACTGTGGACACTAGGCAACGGATAAACATACTTAAATACAGCCAAAGTGCAAAAAAATTTATGTACCTATATATTACCTTATTCAGGCAATAAAGGTCACGGCTTTTTTAGGGTTCCGGAGCCAAAATGGCAAAAACGGAACCCTTATGTTATAGTTTCGCCATGTCTGTCTGTCTGTCCGTCCGCGGCTTTGCTCAGGGACTAGCAATGCTAGAAAGCTGTAATTTTGCACGAATATATATTATGTAAACAATGCCGACAAAATGGTACTTACTTACAATAAAAAATTTTTTTAGCTTACCTCCCATAGACGTTAAGTGGGGGTGTTTTTTTTTTCTCATCCAACCCTACAGTGTGGGGTATCGTTGGATAGGTATTTTAAAACCATCGGGGGTTTGCTAAGACGATTCAGTGATTTGTTTGCGAAATATCCAACTTTAAAGTGCAAATTTTCATTAAAATCGAGCGTCCCCCCCTCTAAAATCTAAACCGGTGGGTGGAAAAAATTCAGGATGGTATTAAGTATATCAAACTTACAAGGAAAACTTATAACGGCTAAGTTTGCTTGAGAATTATTAGTAGTTTAAGAGTAAATAGCAGCCTAAGGTATAAAATATATCTAAACTTGGAAGATTCCGTATAAAATACGAAATCCTTAGAAAAATATTACTTTACTTTTCCGTAATGGCTACGGAACCCTATTTTAGGCGTGTCCGACACGCTCTTGGCCGGTTTTTTAAATATACGAGCAGGTAATACAGGTATTTCTGCTGATGGTGCAGTACAGTTGCCAATCCTAATTTACTAGGCACTAATACTTTAATTGAGTTTACTTAAGTTTTATTAAATTAGATATTTTAGGTTTTCCAATTGCATATGCATGTAAGCATTCATTAATTTATATACAATATTAATGCGAGTAAAAGTCTGCATATTGATTTACGTGAGCAAAACCACGCGTACAAACTATGTCATAATCACAGCACAAGTTTAATGTAGCACTTATTATCGATGCTTATATATTTTATTGCGGATATATTACGGTATATGAGCTTTTACGTAACGGTTACGCATTTTATGTCTCTAGTATTTGTAGCATCAAGAAATAATTTATGTCGCTAGGTAGTTAAGTTACTTCGTCGTTATGTTATGATTCGTATTGTCATCGGGGTTAATTTGTTTTCGTTACTTATGACTAGTCAAAACACATGTTACAGTAAGTTATCTTTAAACGTAAGTATGTATGTGTGTCTGTTAACTCAAAATTCAAAATACAAAACGTTTATTCTGCAAGTAGGCCGCAAAGGGCATTTTTACATATCTATCACTTTTTTTAACTACCAGCGCCTTCGCAAATACCATCATTGCCAAGAAGAATGCGCGCAAGAAACTTGTCAAGTCATTTTTTGAAAAAAAAACTAAAAATTAAAAAAAATACAAATTACTTACTGTATCAAATGAAAGAAAAAAATACATAAATCGCCGAACTAATATAAATGTAAGGAGATTGAAAAAATCCAAATCGGTACATTAATGACGGAGTTCTGAGGTAACAAACAAAAAAAATACAACCGAATTGATAACCTCTTCCTTTTTTTGAAGTCGAGTCGGTTAAATATGTACCTACATCTAGTAATAGTTAACGAGTTTCTAGCGTTACTTTCTATTAGAAAAAATGAATTCATACAGTTTTTTTTATTTAGATACAAAATTTTAGATTACTGCTACTCAAAAACAAGCTTATGTTTTTATCCGGAAGTCTACCTACATTCTCATCCAAATCCGTTCGGCCATTTCAGCGTGAAGGAGTACCAAACACACTATTTTTTTATATATTTTTTAAATTGAGAGTTTCTGTTATCGAATAGAGAAAAAAAATTTAAGCTGCCTTTACAAATAAGTAACAAAGTTATAAAGGTTTGAAAGTCAAGAAAGATATACAATTGCATGTGACGTCACACGCAAGTAGCGCCATACTTGCTGCATAGACATAAGCGTTTGAGAAAGAGACAGGTACCTGTACCAATAGGTATAGATTTTTCAAAAAAACATTATAAATCCAACTTTCAACCGATTTAAGTTTTATCTTCGCTTCGCTTTTTTATAGCGGCAACACTTCTTATTGTTATATTTACTAATTATGTGTCATTGCTTTCTTTCTTTCTTTCTAATAAGACTGTCTGTTATCTATATTTTCATAATAATATATAACACATGGGAAATTCAGGAGTTATCAAATACCGTATTTTAATAGGATTAGTTGGATGTTAGTACCTAACCCTAAAACAGTTGCGCTGGATTGACTAACGAGCCACTTATATGTTTGTCGTGCCGCACTGCCATTTCTGCGCCCGCGCACTCAGCCGTAAAGTTCATTGCATTCCTCATGTCGCTCCAGTTTTCTGCTTAATGAGCTGCTTTAGCGACTACAACTCTTTGTCTACTTGTATTCTGAATAACAGGCGTAACTTCGAATACGTAAAATGCATAGTTTCGGGTCGGTGATCGACACGCACAGAATTGTAATCATTCTTTAGCATATAATCCAATAATATTCATCCACGATGTCCACTGAACAAAGGCCTCCCCCTTAGAATGCCACTATGATTGACAACTCGCCACTTATCCACCATCCATCCATCCAAGCCTATATACGTCCCTCTGCTGGGCACAGGCCTCCTCTCAGAACAAAAGGGCTTGGGCCATAGTTCCCACGCGGGCCCAGTGCGGATTGGGAACTTCACACGCACAATCGAATTGCTTCCCAGGTTTGTGCAGGTTTCCTCACGATGTTTTCCTTCACCGCAAAGCTCGTGGTAAATTTCAAATGTAATTCCGCACATGAATTTCGAAAAACTCAGAGGTGCGAGCCGGGGTTTGAACCCACGAGCCTCTGCTTGAGAGGCGATAAGTCAAACCACTAGGCCACCACGGCTTTTATCCACCGGTAGCTCGCAACTCTCACGATGTTGTCAGTCCACCTAGTGGGAGACCTGCCAATGCTGCGTCTTCCGGTTCGTGGTCGCTACTCGAGGACTTTTCTCCCCCAACGGCTATCTATTCTTCTAACGATGTGGCCCACCCATGCTAACACTTCAGTGGACCTAATAGGGCAATAATCAGCTAAGAAGTGTTATGTAACCACCAACATGGCCATTTAAAAGTTCAAATATATCGAAAATGGTCAAACCTATTCTAACCATAATCAAACATAACTAAGAACAGCCGCAAAGACACTTTAATTTGGGAAAATTCAAGCGTTGGCTCTGCTTCAGCTTGTGAGGCCATGCGTTAAACCACTAGACAAAACCACGGCACAATAAAACGAATGAAACTATGGAACCCTAAAACATGCACTGCTTTTACCAAGGGCAAGCAAAATTTTACAAAGAGGTATATTTCGCAAACATGAAAAATCGACACCGGAACTAAACTTTTTAATTTTTAAAGTTAAATATAATATCAGAGTAATAACTACGCTCTAGTATCTTTCGGAACCATACTAATTACTTCCATTAGCATTTTTAAGGCGCTGTACGTAGTGAAAACTACAATTTTAGAAAATATTTAAAATATACTTACACAATACTTACAACTGCAATTTTTTTATATGTGTATTTTCAGTCTATTAGCTAGTTTTTGACTTCATCAAAAACACGATTGCTGACAAAAACCTCGATAGATTATTTTTTTGAAAAAGAGCCTTCATTTACACGTTAAACCGAATATTATGAAAAATATTATGAATATCAACACAAAATTTGCTTTATTAAATAGTTTTTTAGTAGATTTAGATTTATGCTTCATAGATTTTCAATAGGTTGAGTACATCAATCATACCAATTTATTTCGTCTTTGGCAAAATAAAACGGTTCTAGCGCGCGGCGGCGGCGAAGTATTGCCCAGTCGCCAGTACACGCGTGTACGTAGTCGACGACGGACCTGTGCACATTTTTCTAACGCGCTAGTACTACTTTTGAGAGCAAATAATATGGGTAATCGCAGTATTAAAAAAGTTAAGCGTAAGAGGAAACGCATAAGTGAACTCAGAGCACATATGAGAAGCATTAGAGTACCTAAACGGTAAGTACCTACCACACACTAATCGACCGGCCGGAGTCGGGCCGAGTCAGCAGGGCTACTACGAAACTCCAAACTCGAAGTTCGTGTCGTGCGGTCCCTCTCGCTCTCGTACTAAATAGTCAGTGGCGTAGCTAGGTAACCTAGGGCCCTGGGACAAATAAAAAAATGGGGCCCACTGCTATCAAAACTGGTAAGGTTTTTTGAAGTAAAATCATTATATATACAAATACTTTCTAAGCAACTTTATCATCAGCTATAAAGCAGAATTTCGAGGGCCCCCTGACCTGAGCTTGCACTGTAAATAGTATAAGTATCAGAGGGACCGCAACCCACGAACTTCGAGTTTCGTAGTAGCCCTGCTGAGCGGATTTCACATTTCGTACTACGACCGCAAGCTGGTTGGCGCTCACGGATGCGGACGGCTTCGTCCAGATTCTACCGCGACTGCCATAGGTACAAATTGTAGGCACGTTGTATAACCTTATACTACTCACGGCGAACACGCGGCGAACCTTGCGGCTACTACGAAACTCGAAGTTCGTATCGTACCGTCCCTCTCGCTCTCGTATTAAATAGTATAAGTGTCAGAGGGACCGCTCGACACGAACTTCGAGTTTCAAGTGTCGTAGTAGCCTTGCTTGATCCCTTTGTCAGATTCACTGACATTTCTGATAGTGACACAACAGTTTCAATTTTCTCATTTAATTGCAGGCAAAGGTTAATATCTTGCATTCAGCCAAGTTATTTAACATAAATTATTTTAATAAAATAAGATGGTCGCATTTGGTTGCACTAGTAAATTATTGTCAAAAACATGCACTCCAACTGGAATCCGGCTGCAAAATGGAGTTATTGCGCAGTTAGTGCAAACTGCATCAGCACTGCACCCGACTGTCAGAGGACTGCCATTTTAGGCAATCGGAGTGCAGTTCTTACGCAGTTCTGATGTAGTTCTGAACTTCGGAGTTCTTAACTTCGTTTCTAAAACCTCTTATTGAAAAAAAAATAAAAAAAATGGAATATCTGTCTTGCTCCTCCGCGAATTAGTGAGGCCAAGTCGTGGAAAACAGCTACGTGTGAGTTGCAAAAAATGTTTTTTCATGCAACCTCTTATTGCTTCTGGTTTCTGGTGTTCTGACTTGTATTTTTGTTATGATTGGTTATTTGGAGTCTTTTTGTATTTTTTATTTCAACTCCAAATTTGTTACTTTTACGGGTATCCCGTGAAACCATATCGAAAATACAAACTTAGACATGGATGCACAGAAAAACCAGAAAAAGAGACCAGCGCTGGGAATCGAACCCAGGTCCTCAGCAATCCGTGCTGCGTGCTATAACCCCTACACCACCGCTGGACAGGAATTTAGACACGAATTTTTCCTATGCATACATATCTCAGGTTGCTTATTTATACTACGCTACTTATGCAGCAGCACTAGTACTTATGTGCATCCATGTCTAAGTTTGTATTTTCGATATGGTTTCACGGGATACCCGTAAAAGTAACAAATTTGGAGTTGAAATAAAAAATACAAAAAGACTCCAAATAACCAATCATAATTTGATTGCTTAGTAGCGACATCTCTTGTCTGGGTGAGCGGTTGGTTCCGAAAGAATGTGACGTCTCTCGATGAGAGCGCGAAACATAGATGTCGCTAGTGCTGCTGCATAGTAGCGTAGTAGAAATAAGCAACCTGAGATATGTATGCATAGGAAAAATTCGTGTCTAAATTCCTGTCCAGCGGTGGTGTAGGGGTTATAGCACGCAGCACGGATTGCTGAGGACCTGGGTTCGATTCCCAGCGCTGGTCTCTTTTTCTGGTTTTTCTGTGCATCCATGTCTAAGTTTGTATTTTCGATTTGTATTTTTGTATTGATGCAATAACTACTTTACGCATACTCATAATCTTTATATCTGTCAAAGTTGTTCTGTGCGCTAAGACATATTTTTTATCTTTGGCTACAGCTTGCACATGTTTCTTAGAACATAAAATAAATAAAATAAAATAAATATCACGGGAAATTTCACACCTATTGACCTAGTCCCAAAGTAAGCTTAGCAAAGCTTGTGTTATGGGTACTAAGAACATGGTTCCTACATTCATTTTTTTGACTGTATGGTTTGGGTAAGGGTTGTATACTGTAGTTTTAAAGTATTACATTTTGAAAAAGTGACTCTCTGCCAAGTTTCTTGCTGCGCATTTTTCCTGACAATGATGGTCTTTCCGAAAGCGCTGGTAGTTTAAAAAATGACGTGTAAAGTGCCCATTGCGGCCTATTTACTGAATAAACGATTTGATTTGATTTGTTAAAAGTGAACAGACAACTATTTCTTTACTGTTTATTATATGTGTAGATTTGCCTAGCTTGTAATCTAGATTTCAGATTAAAATAAATTGTTTTTTTTATTTGTATTGATTTACCTATGTATTTTTATTTCGTCTGTCTACCTATTCAGTCTTAATGTCTATCCATTACCTACATTACAAATTAAACTGTGGGCATGAAGAGGGATAAATTATTTCTTTATTACCAAGACTATTTACATTAAACGAAGAATTTCTTAATTAAACCGAAAATTGTGTAATTATAATTTTAACGAAAAATCCGGAACTCACATTAACCAGAATACGGATACGAACAGAATAAGGCCGTCAACGGGCTGCGTGACAGACGCGCGAGGCGTTGCGCTGGACGCCCCGCATTCGCCTCCACCGCGTCGTCTGCTTCACCCCCTCAAATACCGAAAATTCTTCTATAAGCGCGCCTTAAAGTGAACGAAATCTAAAACGCAACAAGAAAAGCGCAAGTCGATATGATTTTAGATGGCACTTACGTCGTTTTGCTTTGCCCGGTTTCGTATCTTCAAGTCTAGAATTCATATTTTTTGTAATTACGTGTGAATATTTTATCTATTTAGGTATCTCAGTCAATGGCCAGATGATCAAAAGATATCTCATAATTGTCGGCTTGTACTTGAAAACTATAATTGCAGAAAGCGCTAAATTTTTAAAAATAGGACAGGCAACACATTTCGCTGATAAAAAATCTGCCGCGAATACGTAACACGGGGCACACACATGCGCACAAACATATAAACATAATAATATTATTATTTATTTATTAGCATATAAATGTGTCCCACTGCTGGGCATAAACATATAACATAAACATATTATAACTACAAATGAAAACGAATCAAATTAATATTACAAGCATTGCTTGTATAAAAGTACCTACCTATTAGATGATAGATTTCCTCTTACTAGAGTATTTTACACATACAAACCTAAGTGTAAACACCATTGTTACCTATAGGCTTTGTCACATAGTATGTCATTTCAATAATATATTATAAAGTTTACAAGTTATTTTAAAAAAAGAGTATATTTTTGTATAAAATAATGAAAGGTTCTTCCCCATATTATAAGTTTTTTTTTAATAGGTTTTATTCATTGGATTTTATTCAATAACAATAAAAAAACATGACACTTCTAACAGGTATTTACTATATAAACAATATAAGAACCACGCAGTGTAAATAAGCAAGGACATAAATATAAGTTCAATAACAGTTCGTTGTGACAGTGAAATCTACCCAGCTACCTACCAAAGCAATGTCTACTATAAAGTAAGTTTTTGTAAAAATTACATTTTTAATACAAGCTTTTTCTGCCGACTCTACTTTTTCTTGACTGGACTTGCATTGTCACCCAAACTACATTTGCATAGCAAATTTCAAGTCGATGCCATTAACCGTTGAACGGTTCCGTCCTGCGGAGACGATCCTGGCCGGGCTACCAGGATGTGACTACCAGATTATTGTATTGTCACGCAATTTACATAAGTATACCAAATTTCATTGAATCGCTCCGGAAACACTGTCCCAGATAGCTGATTCCGTACTTTAGTCGTGCGTGGAAAAAAGTTTCGCTTAAAGCGGACGGTGCTAGATTGCCAATCCTCAAGGTGGTGAGGATGAATGCAAGATTTTATACTCATAGGTGCGCTTGGTGCAACCTAAATTGAATAGAGATGTTTTGACTTTATTTATTGACTTTCAACTTTCTTTCTTTTCTTTTCGCATATAACTGCACGGACGCAGGCGCGAGCAATAAAGGCTAAAGTATTGTCACCATTATTTTTCGGTGAACTGTGCCTCAAAACGTCGATTACGTAAACATTATAATCTAAATTACGAATGTACTTACTTATTTCCTTATGGCAAGACGTAAAATAAGCACATAATAACTTTCTTCAAGCAAAACATGCGGAACAGAAATGTGTCGATATCTCGGAAACTAATAAGGCGAATTACCTTAAATGCAGTTTCATATCACCAGCAGTTATTAAACTCCACTCGTTACTTATTAAAATAAGAAACAAAAGTCAATCGCAATTATTTACTTTCAGTAGAGTCATTGGTCCGTAGTGCTTCACCGTTCTTCCTGAACTGAGGTGTAACACACATTTCCAATGAAAACCTAATTAACCTTAGGCTTACTTAGCAGTACTTAAATACATCCTGGATCAACCTCGTTTCTAAATGATACACGCAAAAACGGTATTTCATAATCCGACAAACCGACGGTTGAATCGTCTATGTTACAAATTGATCGGTTTCCGATAGTGTTATGCTATCTACTTTTTTGTAAGGAATATATCCAGGTGTAGTCGCCTCATATGGAGCTCCACAAACCCTGGCCATTCAGGGCAGAGTAGAAAACAAGACCACGTGAATTGAAAATACAAACTGAAATATAAATGCACAGAAAAACCAGAAAAATAAGACCATCACTGGGAATCGAACCCAGGTCCTCGGTATTCCGTACCGCGTGCTATACCGCTACACCACTGATGGTCAATCTTAAGACCACGTGGTCGATCACCATCTCGATGGACAGACACCATCAAATCTGTCACCAAGATCCCTGTGGTAGAACTAGTAGAATGTGCTCGTCAAGCGGCTTATATAGACCGATGGAGAAGGATCGCGAAGGCACCATTAGTGATAGGCGACCCCTAATGACCGCAACCAAAAAACAGATAGGTTACAGAAATAAACATACAAAGTGGGCTCGAGCAATGCACACATAGACACTGCTCACGGACACGATATCTCGGACCGGTTGGGACCAGTGCGAGCGCGAGTGCCATCCGCTTGAGACACGCAGACGCGAATTTATTACACTTTAAAATATCTTATTCTTCTCTTTTAAAATATGGCTTTTCTGTCCTAATTAATAGGACAATTTCGCCAGTGTCAAGGTAAACTCTCTTTGAGAGGGACGTTGTACGGTAATTGTAGTTTTTGCAACTTGATAGTAAAATTTCAGAAACCACGTGGAGACCACTTGCGCATTAAAAAATGTTAGACACGAGAGCAATATAGAATTTTGGGATCACTGTTCACTGTTAAGGTTAATCGCCGCATAAAACACTATCAAAATTATACTTCAACTAGCCAAAGAATCATAAATAGCAAAATTGGATATTGTCTACATCCGCCATCTTCGAATGCTACAAATCGAATCACTTTAAAATAAAATAATCGTGCATATCGCCAATGTCGAAATCGTCGCAAGCTATTTTCTGTCACAAAGTATAACAATGACAAACATTAAAATATTTTAGTTATTATTAATTTATATTGCCATTCTTCCCGTTCCATTCTCGACAAGAAATACGAGTGCCACAACTAGATACGAATGCCACTACCACAATAGTTTTTTGTGCATAAGCCATAGTTGACTACCTTGCCCTAGAGCGACCGCTAAGCGTAGGTACGAGTATGAAAAGTGAAGTACATACATGAGGTTGACTTATCTCTTTTGTACCACGACCGTCTGTCAAGTGTCCGATTTCGAAGAGAAGACAAGCCCCGTAAGGCAAAGTGAAATAAAGGTAATAAAGATAATCAAGATTATTTAAAACGATAACTTTTTCTAATTCAGTAGTTGATACCGGTCACAATGAGGGCTATCGTTTTTTGTCTCACTAGATGGTGCACTGTTGCGTGAGGTTTTTAAGTATGGCTTTTAAAGTCTGTTATTACGGGCGTGAAAACAAAGTTTAGATTAAAATCATATTCAATACACTTGAAAACGTACCATAAAAATATCGAGCATATCACAGTGTTCCATAGTCCCCGTTTTGTTCGGAAAAAAGGGAGGACAAAGGTTTCCGAAAGACAAAACTCTCAAAACACAGA
Organism: Choristoneura fumiferana; assembly: GCF_025370935.1. NCBI lineage: Eukaryota > Metazoa > Arthropoda > Insecta > Lepidoptera > Tortricidae > Choristoneura > Choristoneura fumiferana. The sequence continues at coordinate 4,034,438 of NC_133476.1, read as the reverse complement.
CATTCATTGCCCCGAAACGCATATTTGCCATATTTAATTACAGATATTGCAAAATATTCACAATATTATTCTAATTATAAATAAACCCGCGTAGCTCACCCAAAAACTATGAATTTGACATTTCGGAGACCTCACGCTACACTAGCACCTCTAGCGGCGAATTCATACGCGATAGCCCTCATTATAAGCCACACTTACTTACAACCGCTGCCTTTTTTCTTTGATATTTTTTGTCGAAAATATTTTTAAACCTATTAGCATTGGGCAACAAGAAAACGCAGCCAGCCTTATCTATAGGCTCAACAGCAGCGATCTAGGTGATATTTGTAAATACCTAGAAGTCTTTAGACTTAGGGGCTGTTTCACCATCCATTGATCATTTTAATTTGACGGATAGATGTGATGCCGTCTCCATCTATTCGAACAAAACAAGCAGAGACGGCATCAAATATATCCGTCGAATAAATTTAATCAATGGATGGTGAAACAAGGGGTTAGAATAAGTTAGTTTTAGTTTTATTTTTCAAATCAGTCCTAGCGCTGTGAAACTTTTTAAAGAAATTTCGAAAAGGTTAGTACCTAGACGTCACAAGGGGCCGAAGAGCTGGCAGCTTCCTCGGACAAAGAATTAGCTTGCCTATTCAAAGAGGAAACGCTGCCAGCATCTTCGGAACCTTGCCTAAGGAGTACTCTTTAAGTAATTTGTTTTAGTTTTAGGTTAAAGTTTAGGATAGGTAGTTTTATTAATTTAATGCTTATTGTACATGTTATTATATTTTATTAAAATTTGATCTAATTTTATGATTTACTATGACATAAACTGGAAAATAAAACGAATAATCAACGACGAAACGAAATCACTGAATCGAAAAATCGTTTTAGCAACCCCCTAATGGGTTTAAACGACCTATACAACGATACCCCACACTATAGGGTTGGGTAAGAAAAAAAAATCACCCCCACTTTACGTCTATGGGAGGTACCCTAATATTTTTTTTCTTTTTTTTTTATTGTACCACTGTCGGCGTGACTGATATATGTATTCATGTCAAATTACAGCTTTCTAGTACTAACGGTCTCTGAGCTTACCCGCGGACAGACAAACGGACAGACATGGCGAAACTATAAGGGTTCCTAGTTGACTACGGAACCCTAAAAAGGTCAAAATGGGTTAACATTTACAAGACGTCAAAAATATCTGTATACCTTTAGGTACGCCACTAGCCATTATGTCGATGTATACTTAGATGTAATTCACGCTATGCCTGTATCTATAGATATTTATGTCCTCAACTGTTAGGGGTTGGACACTGAATCACAAGCGCCATTTTTACACTCATTAAATAATTAATTATTTAAAAAAATCACATCTGAAAAGGCAACTAAATTATCATTTGACAATTGATTATGAAACAACAAAATGTCTCTTTCACATCAAATTACATTACAATTACCAGTGTATATAGAAAAGCCGTCTTACCAAAAACATTGCGTTTTCGTGTGACGCACCATTTTGGCGCCCGTCGCGACTCGCGATCGCCGTATCACTACTTGCGCGGGCGCATTCGGCGAATTCTGCTCGAGTCATCACGAATGAGGGGATGGAAACAAGCGCATTGTAGATAATGTCAATGAACATTCAAATTTGCATAGTCCCGAAAACTTGAACATTATACAAGGTGGGCCTTATAACAGGAGCAAATAAAACATTAAATTAAAAAAAAAAAAACGAAAAACCCAGCTGCCAAAACTAAAAGGAAGAAAATAGAAGAGTGCTCTAGAACTTTGTTAGGTAGCTAATTTAAAGTGCAACAGTCGGGACCCATTACTAAGAGTTTTTGAGCGTCACGATTTAAATGGGTCCCGACTGTTGAACTTTAAATTAGCTACATAACAGAGTTCTAGACCACTAGGCTTATTTTCTTCCTTTTAGTTTTGGCAGTTGGGTTTTTTGATTTTTTTAATTTAATGTTTTCTTTTACACTTTTTTTGATATTTATGTGAAAACGGTAGATTAAAAGTAGTTACTTATTATAAACCATATATATTTAGAATGGGCTATTATTAGCTTTTATTTGATACTCATATTGTTACCTTATTGTTTGTTATTGTTGTTGTTGTTTTTTTCGCAGACGCCATATTGAAAAATTATATATATAGCCTATGTCATTTCGACAGTTAAGACGAATCCAAATGATACCTCATATGTTAAAATCCATCTTGCCATTTACCGAGGCCCGTCTAGCGAGGACCGAAGAAATGGACATACATACATACATAAAAAAAACATACATACATACGCTTACAAAACATAACCCTCCTTCGGGCAGTCGGGTAAAAATTTAACCACAGCTTTTACTCTTTATTTTGAGCTAATTAATATAATAATTTATAATAATAACTAATAAATAATAATTTCGTTTTAAATTTTAGGAATCATCATTCTTTGTTTAATTAACAAAAGCAAAAATACATATCTAATATTTTCCAATAATTTAACCGACGGACTAATAAGATTGTTTTGTGACACTATCCCATTACGAGTATACTTATTTTTATGTTTTTTATTACCTACTCTTTATTAACAACTTTATAGATTTTTTTCATTTTCTCGCTAAGTCATGTTCAAAGCCAACTTTCGACGATTTTCTGCGTTAATTGAGTTCGGTTATCCTTAATTACAGGTAGTAAATAATTATAAATTCAGTTCAGTTATTATTTTTTACTAGTTTGTTCCTTCCGGAATAGACGCATTCTGTCCTGTCAAAGAATGCGTGTTTTGTTTAATTAAGTTTCTTTAAAGCGTTTAATTTTTTTACACACGTCTTTTTTATTATTTTAATACCTATATTAAAAAAAATGAATCCCTATTTCCCTTGGTCACGGCATCACGCGTGAACGGCTGGACCGATTTCGCTAATTCTTTTTTGTTGTGTTCGCTATTGTCAGGAGAAGGTTTAGGCACCAGCTAGTGTCTTATAATTATCTTTAATCAAAATAACGATTTTATACATGATGATTTTTAATCGGTAATCAATTGAAAAAATATAAAATAAAAATTACTGATCGCTGATTAAAAACCGGCCAAGAGTATGTCGGATCATGCTCAGTGTAGGGTTCTGTAGCCGTTAGTAAAAAAGAAGCTAAGGACACTCACGTCTTACAAAAATCAAATCGTCAAATCGTTTTAAAAAATCATACGTTTCGTTGAGCAAATTAGTGTTCTGCTAATCAAAATCAAAATCAATTACTTATTGATGTTATTTAACCCGGAGAAAAATCCCAATATTTTCTGGCAATGAGGGCATAGTTGACAGACGAACTATCGCGCTAGATGGCGTTAGTATCGTGAGGACCGTTTGACGTTAGTACGGTCTTGCTTGATTGCAATGTAAAACGGACCTCACCTCACGATACCTATATACTAACGCCATCTAGCGATATTTTGGCTGTAAAGTAGCCCTCATTCTCGGTCACCGCTCAAAATTGGACAGAGCATAAAAAAAGAAATAGCAATCAAAATAGTAGAATGCACAACGAGAGCATATAAAACAAGCCAATTTCCCCGAGGCGTTCATATAGCCTGTTCATATAGGTGGATAGACACGTCGAGGGAAAATAGGTTTAATGCTTGAGTATGTACACTCTGCTTTTCACTTAGATTGCGAGGAAATGAAATAGCAACAGTGGAAATGATTTTTCACTTACTTAGGTATTTACCTTTTATTTTTCATGCATTACTAAGTATATATTTTTTTAGTTTTATTGATTGATTTTGATTGATTTTTATTTTTATATAACATTAAAAGTGATAAAAAAATATGTAGAAACTTTGACACCTGATTGCCTAAGTCTTAGACGAAGATATTACTTTACGCACTAGAGCATAAAAAGTCATTTTATGTCGTCTTAAGCCGGCATAAATTCGAATTCTACGAGCATGAGAAGTGAAGTTATTTTCACGGGTAATTTAACAACATTACATGCATAATATCATCGTATATTGGATACTAGTTTTATGAAATTGAAACGTTAATTAATCACGAAATTATTACTTATTACACAAGTTCGGTATTTATTAGGTACACACATACACGCCTGTGCTTTGTATACAGTTGCATTTTTAAAATAAAAATTTCATGTTTAGAGTTTTTGGAATAGGAAATATTACGCAAAACTCTGCACAGGGGGCGGCAACGTCAGTTCTCTTCATTGTTTGGCAATGACGGATCATGGCATAACAAAATAATACGACATTTACATCGATAGTACCGATAAAGCTATATTTTCAAAAATTAATCAAAATAATATTATATTATGGCATGACATTAGACATTCAAAACAACTGTTCATGGTTTGTGCTAGTGCTGCATTCTGGCGGCAAAATATTGCAGTAATATTCCCTACTTAATGCTTTACGGTGAATGAAAGAAAACATTGTGAATTAAGCTTTAAAAAAACCGCTCAAGTGCGACTGGGACTCGCGCACGAAGGGTTCCGTACCATCTATACAACATTCATTAGACATTAGCAAAAAACGGCAAAAAACACGTTTGTTGTATGGGAGCCCCCCTTAAATATTGGTTTTATTCTGTTTTTAGTATTTGATGTTATAGCGGTTACAGTTAGACATAATCTGTGAAAATTTCAACTGTCTAACTATTACGGTTCATGAGATAGGTACAGCTTGGTGACAGACGGACGGACGGACGTACAGACGGGCAGCGATGTCTTAGTAATAGGGTTTCCGTTTTTACCCTTTGGGTACGGAACCCTAAAAAGAGTATGTGCAATTGTGCAGTTCCTAATAAGCACTAGCTAGACTCGTGTAAGAACTACATACAGTTCAGGCCCTCTCATTGACTGAGAGAGGAGACTTGTGCCCAGTTGTGATTGATCGCAAATGATTTCAAATTTAGGCCCCCATTACGTTGTTTTCTGTATTTTTAATTAATGTAAGTATTTAATGTTCTACATTTTTTTGGTAGTTAGGTAGGTAAGTATTCTTTTCTTTTTACCGCACCTAATTTTGATTGTTTGTCAATCTTTGTAAATTTTCTTTACACCACTAGTTTAGCTGAGAGAGATCCCTCATTACGAATAATTTGATTTTTAATTTTTTTTTGCAATAAAAAGTTTATATAAGTTACAAAATTGTCATTATTATTCTTACGTGAACTTTGACCTACTTCAAGTTTCTTCTTGTCAGTATTATTTTACTCGCTCAAACCTACTCAAATTTAATGTTTTTTTATGTTTTATTAGCTTTTACCCTGCTTCTCGCGCGTAAACAATTAAATCTGACAGTTCAATCAAAATTCGGGATTTTGCTAAGCTACGTAAAAACTGGGATATAGCATGATGTAGTTATTTTTATTTTGGAACTAGGAATCTTATAAAATATTAGTGAATTTAGTGGCGCCATCTCTTGTGGAGTAGCGGAACTAACACCGAAAAAGCTCGGCGATACTTATTCTTCATACTGCAATACTGCGATAGTATGCCATGACACATGACAAGCGTTATAATAACATAATCTAATAATTGTATAGAAATTTATGATAACTTAATCAAAGTTGTGAGAGAAAAAATCATATTTTTCATTTGCTGGCTTTTATATTACAATGACTGGCATGTCCGTACCGGGCGGCTGAGGATAAGGAATTTGGTTTGACATTCATTCATAGTGAAGTTTTTACAGTGTCTAGCTACATATTAGTAATCTGTGGTCTAAACCATGTCTAAACATTCACCATTCATATAATCAAAACAAAACCTTCCAGCTTTACAATAGTGTTTTTAGTTAGATTGAATATCTATAACTTGAAAAAATTCATAATAAAGAATAAAGATTACTTATAGCCTCTTGTGAGTCCACGCGTACTTTGTAAAGCACAAGTTGTTCATTGAGTTAATAAGTTTTAATATGTTGAAATTATTTTCAAAATAACAAAACTGGTGACGTCTAAATTCCTAATAAATTTAAAAAAAAAACAAAAGGTTAATTTTGTATTCAATAAAAAAGGGATGCCACAAAGTAGTTCTAACAAAGCCGACCAATCTGTGTCAATTAATTCTGAACGCATCAATATCTATCAAAAGAGTGACGCTTATAAATGTTGCTAATGCAAAATTTTAAGTACAATAATCTTTTAACAAAATATAACTGTTTGTGAATTAAATAACACGTCATAATGCTAATAAAGATAATTACGCCGCTTTTCATCGTTGTCATAAGTACTGGTTAAATTATCGGACAAGTACACTGTAAAAAAAATCATGACTCGATAAAACCTTGATAAAACGTTTATTTAGTTTTTTTATAGATATGCAACACTGAGTTGGTTGGTGTCAATTTTTGACAGGTACGCTTTCCGTTTAACGTTCGCTGTTTGAAAAGTTATCGTTTACATAAAGGTACTCAAGCGACTTGAGCAGGTTGTGATTGATTTTATCAGTTTCAGTTGTAATTATGAGTGAATTCCAAACACCAGTCAAGAAGAACAAGGCGCTGGATTCAAGTGAAAAGATAACTATACCGCCTTCGCCGTTTTTAAGTCGTCTAGGCTATGGCACCGGTAAGGAACCAAAATTTTAACTATATATTCGTTTCTTAGTACATACCTGTTCAAATAGCATTGCTAATGTTACTATCCTAACGTGTAGGTATGTAATTGAATGTATACACTTCATTACTCGGAATTCCATTAACATCTTCAATGCAGTAAAGCGTAATCGTACCTAAAAAGTTTACGCAAGCACTGTCCTCTCCTTGGCACTCTCAAACTCTTTTATTAAGATAAAATAATTTATTCAATAATTTGCAGTACAAAATAACAATATGTAGAGACAAAGTTTTATAAAATTCTATGTAACGCACTAGGGCGACTCTCTCTCTCTCTCTCTCTCTCTCTCTCTCTCTCTCTCTCTCTCTCTCTCTCACTCACTCACTCACTCACTCACTCTGAAAACTGTGTCCCAGGCAGGTATTAGAATTAACCACATCTTTTATTTGTTTCAGGTGTCAATGTAATGCAACTAGTTAGATCGCCACGGGCAGGTCAAATCCGGTCACCATGGGCTCTTAAAATGATCAACAAAAGGGTTAAACCATGTAATGTCTACTCTGAGCGCCTGCAAGCTGAAGCTGACCTGCTTAAGCGCATGTCACATCCTAACATTGTTGGATTCCGAGCTTTCAGTAAGGACAAGATATTGTATTTGGGTATGGAAGCATGTGACTTGTCGCTCGGAGACATGATTGAGAAAAGGGCTGAAGACAGCGGGGAGCCTTTCATTGCTAAACAAATGTTAAAGGTAATGTTGGTTTGGTAGTTTTGAAATGTAAATCAAACTTTCATTGGCTTCATGCTATAAATCAGAAGTTGTATCATACTTTTATACATTCACTGCTGGCAGGGGCACTGTGAGTTTGTGGGGGCCCTGGGCCACACTTGATTAGGACTATAGCCAAAACCATTGTAACAACTAAGGCAAAAGTCCCAACACAATCCACATTACCAAAACAACATTAATTATAATCACTCACTACAGTACTTTTATTGTAGCATGGTGCAGGTGACAGCTGTCAATATCACAAGACTTGAGAGTAAAATTGAAACTTGAGTTGATAAAAGTAATAATTTAAAATCTTAATCTTAATGAATGTCATCATTAATCTGATTATTCATGAGAATATTAGTGAAATTCTAGGTTGGAATATTATTTTCCACTTATGTTAGGCTAAACGGAGTTTGCAAGAATATTCATTACTTACCAATTAATATGTACCAATACAACTCAAGATCCATTAGGTCCCATCACTAAACATATGTATATTACGTTTCTTCACTTAATTGTGCTTTGAATTTAATTAATTGATTATAAAAATCTGATAGCTTAAATTTATTTCGTATAAAATAGTTTTTTATGTTCAAATATTTTACACCAGTAATATTCAGGCTACAACTGAAATGTACTTCCATAATATTTAGAATGCAGCAACTTTTTTTGAGTAAAACGAAATGTGCATCAAGCGTCACACACACACCATGCTACAATGAAAGCACTGTAGATACCTACTAGCTTTAATGACATGACTATCCCTTCAATCCAAACTAATATTATAAATGCGAAAGTGTGTTTGTATGTTTGTGTGTTTGTCCGTCTTTCACGCCGTAATGGAGCGACGGATCGACGTGGTTTTTGGCATAGAGATAGTTTATGGGCCCGAGAGTGACATAGGCTACTTTTTATCCCGGAAAAATGCACAGTACCCGCGGGAACAGCGCATGATAACCGAATACCATGCGGGCGGAGCCGCGGGCAAAAGCTAGAGTTGTTATAAATGTTTATCACTATAATTGTGTAATGTATAGATGTAATGTTAGACACAAAAGCGAAATAGCAGATAGAGACTAAAGTGTAGTACTAAATTGAAATATAAAATCTTCAGGTAGCAGCAGACATTGGCAATGCCTTGGACTATCTCCACACCACCATGCAAATCCTCCATGGTGACATGAAGTCGTACAACATCTTGGTCAATGGTGATTTTGTCATCTGCAAGCTGTGCGACTTTGGAGTCACTTTGCCGTTGGATGAGAATGGGGTTTTTGATAAGGAGAAAGGAGGAAAAGCTGTGTATTATGGTAAGAGTTGATGTTATTTTATTCTTAAATAATTTATTGAATCAGGCATTTACTTTATGGAGGTCTAATAATGAACTAAAACATCTGTCATCCTAGTCCAATATCTGGTAGCATGGTGAATGGTTGTGTTGCTCTAAGGATGAACTGAACTGGTTGAATTTAAAATACATAGATGGGTTTCTGTGATCTGTGTGTGTTCCTACAGTGTGGAGGTGGAGGAGCTGCATGAACACATATTTGTTGCAATGGCGTAAGTTTTATAAGATATGGTAATTGTTTTTAGTTCAAGTTGTTTTTGCCACGCTTTTGTTAGAAATTTATAGATGCAGAAGAATTATCACTGTTCTTTAGAAAAAGTAAGGTTTTATTATTATTGTGAAATGCAGGTTTAGTAACCTGGTAAATAGAGTAAATAAATAGAATAGATATTACATTTATATGGATGATTTACAATCAGCAATTGCAAGGAATGATTATTATTGAAGAAGGCATTAAAATATGAAAGCTTAATACCAACTCTTTCTGTTTACGTAAATATTTTTAGTTTAAAGTTTTGGAAGTTTTGGACATTATAGTTATTCATTAACTTAGCAGGATAACAACAACATTCAAATATAATACTTATTTTTATTTTTCCTTTTTCATTATTTTCCTATTCCACCACCGGTATGTATGGATACATGTGATGGTGGAATAACAAGGTATTTGGTGCTATTTTATGGATATGGTCTCCATAAAACTATAAAATTATAAAAGCCAAAGTTTACATATGTGTGTTGTGTGAGTGCTGCTGCATAAGTAGCATAGTAGAAATAAGAGATATGTATGCATAGGAAAAATTCGTGTCTAGATTCCTGTCCAGCGGTGGTGTAGGGGTGGCTGATTGCTGAGGATCTGGGTTTGATTCCCAGCGCTGGTCTCTTTTTCTGGTTTTTCTGTGCATCCATGTCTCAGTTTGTATTTCGATGTTGTGTGAGCATATATGCTTTTTACTGCTTGATGGCTGTATGGATTTGCAAGAACTTTTAAACCGGAAAAGCGTATACCCTAACTACACATAGGCTAGTTTTTATCCCGAAAACGAAGCATGGTTCCTATAGGATAGTGAAAATTTTAAAGTACTGTCCAAGATTTGACAAATGGCTCTGTGTGCATTTAAGAACTATTGTTTGTTTTTCGTCAAAAAATTACAAAGAGAAAAGATATAGAGTATAGCACGAAAAAAACCGCCGAACGCTGATCGGTCGGTCGGTCGGCGATCTATACACCTTTAAGAAGCTTTACGTGTTATCCCTATTTTAATGCGAGTGGAGCCACGGACAAAAGCTATTACTTAGCTTTTTACCTACTACTAATTAATTATTCCTCTATTAATTTCAGGCACCGAAGCATGGAGTGCTCCAGAAGTGATTCATGGTGGTCAGATCTCAACAAAGACAGATATTTGGGCACTAGGGCTCACTATCTGGGAGATGATGGCTCTGATGCCTCCACACTCACTCGACGAGACCACGGACAGTATGGAGATGAATGACTCTGTTGAAAGCGGAGAAGATTGGTTCTGTGAGAAATATGGTAAGTAGCTAGCAAACTGGTGACTCCATCTGGCCAAGTACTTAAGAGTTATATTAAATATATAGACCCGGATAACTCAAGTCTTAAATCGAGTTTAGCTGTTGTAAACGCGCGAGCAGAGCGGCGGCGCGCAGTGCGCGTGTTGCAGCAGCCGCTGAGTCGCGTTGCTCCGAAACATGTCGAGCTAAACTCGATTTAAGACGTGAGTTATCCGGGTCGATATATTTAATATGGGTGAGTCTCACGGTAGTTTCATGTTCAAAATTACTTAGAGTTTTAAGCTTTTTTCTGTCTCAACCCCTTTTTACCTAATCTTGCCGGGTTCTTCTCAATGAGGTTTTTCCGAACCGGTGGTAGATTTTTTTTGACATTCATAAGTGCTTGTTATAGCCTAAATTGAATAAAGATATTTTGACTTTGACTTTCACTTAAATAAAATCCACGATATATTTTTGATAACCCCAGAATTTCACTTCAACTGTAGAGTAAGCGCGTGCGAAGCCGCGGTAAAGTCTAGTGAATAATAAAATAACGGACGTAAGAATTATCAAGTCTCAAGACGGGAACAATTGAAAACGGCGGGCGGGCTATTTAGCGCGAATCATTAACAATTCATTAACCGGACTGGGCGGCTTCCAACCGTCGTAACTTAGACGTAAGCTACATAATTTTGTATCAATAATGTATGTATTAGAACTGCGGTTTCGTGACTTTCTATTGCTTGTAGGTAATAGTTGTTTCTCTCCTTGTAATACATGTTTTATTCCTAGATCAGCTGAATCACAACACAATCCTTTTATTGATTTCTGTTAACTTCGAGAGGTATATCAGTTCATAGTCTAATCTCGAATTTGATTCTTGCACATATAGTCGAGCTTTGATAAAATAACCTAACCAACTTAAAGAAAATTGAAATACCCCCGAAAATTTTATGTAAAAGTTCAGATCGCTAAAACGGCTGAACCAATTTTTATCAAACATTGCTAAAGAAAACTGCTGCATGCTGCAAGAATACTCGCTTGCACCGTGCAAGTTGCACGTTAAAACGTAAATATACTTAACACCTCTCTTTTTGCGTTCGGTGGTTAAAAAGTAAGAAATAGTCAAATATCGTATTCTTTGACAGTGAGCAAGCAAGTGACGATTTGTTCATTGTGGCGTTCTAAGGTGGAGGAAGGCCTTTGTTCAGTAGTGGACGTCTTCCGGCTGATGATGATGGTCGTACCCTCCCTCTCACTCTTGTATAATTATTTTCTCGTTTTTTTTTGTTTGTGAGGGGTGGATATTATTTATGTTGTATTTTTTAAATAAAATAATCTTTTCTTATTTGCAGGCACTAGGCCGCCTGTCCCAGTAAACATCACCGTGGAAAAGTTTGCAGAACCCCTGGCTATATTCCAGTGCTGTACAGAGACCCTGCCTGCCATGAGACCCAGTGCGAGACACCTCGCCATCGCCGCTGCTGACATGATGACGAAACATTAAGGTTTACACAGATACACCCAGTGTCTCTAGCCCTTGATCAAGGAAGAGCAGGATTGTCAATACCGCTTCCGTTCTCTAAAGGTGTTGTCTAAATTTTATTTTGCACTCTAAAGTGGGAAATGACGCATCTTGCTATCTGTCGCCTAAAGCGACCGTTCCTCTTGTCGTCTCCAGGGCCGCCGCTGGGCACACCTTATAAGATTAGTAGACATCTTTTTTTATTTGTTTAAGTATATCTTTATTGTTTGACAAACCAAGTTTAAAAAAGATTAATTAAATATCTTAAAAAAGTGCGAGAATATGAACGTTTTAAATTGTCAATTAGAAATGCGGCTTAATACCACAATAAGGCAATTCTACTTATTTTTTACGTAAATCAACTGAAGTTAATAAGCAAATTCAAATAAGACATAACTAGTAATAGTAAACGGCAGTAAATACAATGAAAACCAATATTAATTTGGAAAACAACTATATTTCCTTAACATAAATAAAAATTCAACAACTATTCAACCTTACTTATCTATTACATTCAGTCCAATGTAGATAAACACTGAGTAAAAGCTTCGATTTTATGACAGCTGTAAGAATGAGGGTATCTGTGACAAGCTAGATGGCGCTAGTGTCGTGAGATCCGTTTGACAACTTTTAGGGCCGTCACATACACTCGGAATCCTGTTTAAATTCCGATTCGGGATTCCGTACGTTCATGTCAATTCTAAACGCACAGGCCACCATGCGGAATTTCGAATCAGATAAAAGTTCGAATGGAAAACTAATGTCGAAATCCCGAATTGGAATTTCGAATATAAATTCCGAAATGGAATTCCGAGTGTGTGTGGCGGCCCTTACAATTGAAGGGTCCACGGAAAGAACATGACTAGTCACATTTTTTTAAAACTGAGATTTTAACTTCAAAATTTAGAGCTCCCAAAGAACTATGACTTACTATTGAATGAAATAATCTGAAAACAATATAAAATATACTTTTTTTAACTTTTGAATAAATTGTAACCATAGTAATTGTTTGTGATGACTAACTTTCAAACCGCTATAACTCAAAAAGTTGCTTAGGTGACTAGACACGTTCTTTCCGTGGACCCTTCATTTGCATCACATTTGTGATTGGGTAAATATAAACGAGCCAATCGCAAGCAAGACTAATGTCAAAGGAATCTCACGATACTAACGTCATCTAGCGGTATTTCGCCTGTCCAGAAACCATCATTGTGTACAAAAATAATAAACATCTCTTTAATTCAGTACTACAAACACAATATTGCGTAGACGCAACTAAATAAGCACTGGTTTTGACAAGTTGCAGTGTAACGCAGTGTAAATGATGGGCTGCGCCTTATTTTAACCTTTTCGACGCCAACGACTCATATATACGCACAGCAGGTTCCACGCCAGCGACCTATATATATATACGTCCATTACTTCAATGCAAAAGCAACCTTCGTTCAATTGTGTTAAGGTTCAATTTTAGACATTACAATATAAAAGCCTGGCGTATGGGTCTTTTGAATTTGAAAAGATTAAGAAACCTTTTTAAAACTAATAAGAAATTAATCTACGTATAAAGAATATAAATAAAATAAATAAATATCATGGGACAATGGACACTAATTGACCTAGTCGCAAACTAAGCAAAGCTTGTACATACGTGGATAGGTACAGTACAGATATCTCGACCGGAGATCGAACCCGAAACTCCAAGCTTCGTTGTCAGGCTCTTTAACCACTTGGTCATCCGGATGTTAATATCTGATTTAAATTTAACTGTTTTTTTAAATGGCAACAGGGCGAAGCCGCAATAGCTACTTGTAAGTAAAATTAGCTGTTACTTGTGTAACAGACAATGTACCAAGAAATATATAAAACTGTTATCATACAACTGAAAGAAAATTCATGTATTTTTATCCGTATTATTATGTAAAATAAGATTCGTGCTCATCACTTATATTTAAATAGATTAAATACGATACAACACTTAATTACATTGAGCGATTAAAATACGCAGTTTAAAACTATTTACATGTAGTCCAATCAATTCTGCAGGGGCTCTCATAATAAATCATTCGTTCGTAAAAAGTTAGTAGCACTTTTTACTTTTTTTTTACTTTTTGTGCAATAAAATTTCTTGCATGAATGGATGAATGGTAGTGCGCTGTCGGGTTTTTATCTCCTCGAACATTTTACTTGTTTTAATTTTATTTGTAATCCATATATATTGTATAATAGAGATTCGAAAATGAAATGTAACAACTGCAAAAATATTATATACCGGTTATTACACAAGGTCTGCTTCTTCATTGACTGGACTATCTACTTAATTACAGTTTTAGTCTGTAAAATATAATGAATAAAAAATAGAGGAAAGTATTTATTACATGTGAATATGATACAAGTAATATTTTAGTTATTTCATAAGTATATTGGTATATTATCGTAGTAATTCATGGCTATAATGTGATAACACATTCTATGACAAAATAATTGCATTGATTGCACTGCACATAGTTGGATGAATTGACTAGTAAAAATCAAATGTACTTGTGTTTTCAATCTTAGGGACTGAATACAGCACCGAAAAACAAAACAAAATACCTAACAATGCAAGTTATAGAAATATTAGATCTTATACAGATCTCTTGTTGTTTGAAAGAAAAACTTAAATCTACAAAAATATATCTTAAGATAGCTTAGTATGTTTAATAGCAGTTTTTGTACGAAAAATTATATATTTTTTTGTATAAAGCCCTGATTATGCTAGTTGAGATTAAAAGAAATACAATTTTATTGTTTGACTGTAAAATGGATTATAACATACCATAATGTTAATTGACATGCAATAAGCTCCTTATAATTATAATTATTGTGAGCTTAACAAAACAAATATTTAAATAAAAAATAATATCTTAACTGGATAAGAAACGTATCCATATTTCTTTTGATATTGTTGAGTGTTTTTAGCACATGATTTTCTCCTAGAACTTAACCGTCAAAAAGAGCATTCCGTATTCCGTACGTATACATTATATGGACAGATTTTTTGCCATTCATAAGTGCTTGTTGTAGCCTAAATTGAATACAGATATTTTGACTTTTCACTGGCTTTGTTGGACATATCGCCAAACCTAAAGGTGTTAGTAAAATGATATCATTTCAATATGAACTGGCAACACCATATTCAACGACTGTCGCAGATTTTGTGGTTTTGGTGGACGTTCTTAAATATGCTTTGTTTGAGATACTATGGTGGTTAAAAACTAATAATCTTACTGTGCTATCCTCTTGAGTCGTAACTTTTTTTAACATAATGTATTCAAGACTTAAACGTACGTCATCGGCTATTATTTTGGATATTTTCTAGTCTTAAAATTCTTTATTCATTGCAATTTGTGCTTTATAATTTATAAAGTACATTCGGCCGGTATTCTTAGTGTTAATTTGTTCTTTATAAAGTACGCGAGGACTCACAAGGTCATGCAACGGGGTATTCTCAAGTAGACCATGACCGTAATAGGACCGTGTCAGCCTAAAACATATTCTTCGCATCGAAAAGTACGAGACTATTCCCACTAGAATGTTTCCTAACCGCCGTCGCGTGTCATGTATACGCTTGACATTCCGTTCCTGTTGCGGTCATGGCATAGTACGGTATAGTGTAGTGGGTAGAGTCCGGATGCAGCTTTTTTGTAACAGATTATACAGTGTATTTATATTATAAGTAATAACAGATCTAATTATGATGTATGTGAGGTATGCATAAGGCTGGCGTAAAGCTTTACGATATGACTAAAGCTATAGCTAAGTGTCCATGTATAGATATACAAAATAGTTATATTTTGTAATTATGCGATAGGAATATATGAGATATTATAACAGATCCATTCGTTTTTGTCGACCTTTTGAGTAATGGAAAGGTTAACACTATACACCTTGATCATCTTACTCACTATAATTGTAGTCGCGATCGTTCCCGATGCAATTGTAATATTTAAAAAATATATGTTTGATTTTGCTAAGAGACACTCGCACTTCATAACATAAACTTTTTTTTAATTTTAAAAATATGTCATGATTGCGACAGACATACATTAACATCATTACTGAACAAATCAATACGTCATCAAAAAAGAAACCTTGAAATAATATGTATAAAGAACAGTCAGACAAATTAAAGTTTTTTTTTTGATAAGTAAAGATAAGCGGTTCGGCAGTTTTTGTTGCCAACAAAGCTGAGCCTATACTACGAATTGCAAAATTCAAACCTATTATCTTGCCGACCCGCTTATGTTTATATTATTTTGTACGAGTGTGAGAAGGACGGTACGACACGAACTTCCTAGCCTTTCTAGCCCCTCTGACCCGAAGCAATGAGGGTTTGTGTGTCAACCAGTTGGCGCTAGTTTCGTGACGACTTTGACATTTGCGTCACATTTGCGATTGGTTAAGTAATCAAACTTATGCATAGCATCGTAAGGTTAGTATTCCATTGTTTTTTTGCTTGTCACCCGACGATATGTTCGGTTTTTCTGCCCGGCGAATATTACGATTGTATTGGGAAACAACCCGACTAGTGTACTCTTATTCCGCTTTCCAGCCAACAGCGTGTCAGCAACCCAAGAAACGCGATTATATCGACCGCTTACTTTCTCAACCTCGTATTTGGCCACATGCAATTGCTTTACAATCATCGTTATGTCAAGTACGATAGTGTTGATTTGTTGTATACAATTCGGGTAGATACGAGTTTGAGAAAGTAAGCGGTCGATATGTCTCACTCTAACGCATAACCCTGTCTCTTTCGCCGACAACACGTTAAGCGGGAATTGCAAACATCCTTGAAGAAACAGTGATTCACCCACTTCGCTACAACCCCTGTTCCAGTCGTTTAAGATACGCGACTATGTCGTTTTTCCTCGCCGCGTGCGCAGCGAGCGCCGGTGTCAGACCGCTGACGTTGCGCAGACGCAAGTCGCTGCGGCGCGCGAGTAGCTTCACACAAGGCAGTTGACCGAACATGGCGGCGCCATGTAGTGCTGATTGACCATTCTGGAAATGTGAAAAAAGTTTTGATAGATCCTTTATAAACGAAAAAAAATCTCGGTTACGCTTGACGGGAGTCAAACCCACATCTCCAGATATACAAATATGTACATTTTTATGCAACGATGCACATTATTCTTTGCACTAACATTAATAAATGTCAATCACTTTTGCATACGCAGTGTACGACTGACCAGCTAGAATATAGCACCTCTACATTATTCTTCTTCTCTAGGTCTTTTATTTTTTTATTTATGTATTTGGGCACAAACGGTACAATAAAACTTACAATATAAACAATGACATCTAACATTGACCAACAAAGTTACCACAGGTTATTAGTTCCCAATAATAAAGTATAAATTCAATTAAAGTATTCCTCGGCACTCGTCCTTTAGCATATTAACATTGACACCTTATTGCATCGTTATACACCAGGCTATATTAAACATTAGTGCTACCAACTGCATCATGGGATCTTGACCAAACTTCGAAAATTTAGATCGCTTGCATACGCCAATAGTGGCGTATTGTGGTGCCATCTATCGCAAAAATCCTAATTCACGACTCGTACGTTGCTGTACCAGTTGTAGTCTTCTAATATTAATTTTATTGTTTTTATTAGCATTCTGCTGGTTTGATTAGCGAAATCTAAAATCTTTTAAAAACGAAAAATGTCACAGGTAATAGGGGTCAGGAATCATCAGTATATAGTACGGTATTAACTTTAGCCCTGCCTTTAATTTTAACGCCATCTATTGGCAAGGTAAAACTTCAAGTGACGTACAGTACAGTACATGGCATGACAAACTTGTGTGATTACTATCATTACTTAAAGATGGCGTTAGTTGTTCTTGTCTATGAAAAGACTATCGCACTCAGTTAAACGTAAATGAACATTTCATCGATTAGTAAACAAAATCATTTAAATAACGTGATTATGATCTATAACAGTTAATAATCGTTTCTGAGTCTGACAGTTATGACTTACAGGCAGCAATCCTAGGTTCGGTCTGTACTTGAGCAGTTCAACCACAACAGCTGCATGACCTTTGTGGGCCGCTTTGAAGAGAGGTGTCGCGCCGTCCTAAAGAAACAAAAGATATTCAATCATGTACCTATTTAAAACAGGGGCGGATCCAGCCTTATAGCCAGGGAGGGGGGGGGGGTCATACGGTCGAATTCTAACATGAAATCATTTATCGTAAAATAAAAACAATTCTCTTTTTTCGCAGAAAGATATTAATTTTACTAAAATTAATGAGTTTAGAAAAACATCTACTAACCTAGACCCAGCCCAAAGCCATAACCTCATGAACCTGGGATGATGATGAAGATAAATAAACTACAGCCTCTTCAGTCAGCAGAGAACGTGCTACATTACATGGTAGAGACTTCACAATCCGCTGCATCCATGGCACCAACTGCAAATATAAGGCAGCCGTACTAACCTGTCGAACCTGATCCACCCTGGCTCCCCCAGCCAGCAGAGTTCTGGCCACGTGATCGTGTCCACACTGTGCGGCGATCCACAGGGGTGTGGCACGGTCGGCCCGCGCCGCGTCCACACTGGCGCCAGCGGTGAGGAGTGCGCGACACACTTCTTCGTGGCCGTTTTGTGCGGCGATGAAGAGAGGGGTGGCTTTGTCCTGGAACACAATATTGAAAAGAGAATTCACAACATTTCAATTTTAAATAATCACCAAAGTACCAACAACCGTTTAGAGCTTTATGTTTAAATATTCCGTTCCATTTTTTATTATTTTTATTTTTATTACTTATTTAACGAAATATTTACAAAAATCCTCCTGTAGCAGCGGGCTGTTTTTTGCAATTCGACTTCTTTGCGTGATTGGCTGTAGGCAGTATCGATGCCAGTAGCTGCACCCGCTCGCACCAGCCAGCACCACTAACAGGGTAGGCAATACTAGTGTTGCCTACCCTCATGGCAGCACGAGTAATGCCTCTCTCATGGCAACACTAGTGTTACCCTGTTGCTGGCGCGTGCCGGTGCAGCTACTGACACTGCTTGTCTGAACTGCAAGTCACGGATCCTGGAGGAAACCTATATAGCAAAGCCTTTTTTCTTTACAAAGACTTCCTGGGGCGACCTCGGTGATACACAGTGGATTCAACAAGATCGGTAAGTAAATAATATGAAAGTGTGAACTACCTTCATAGCAGAATTGACGTTGGCACCTCTTCGTATAAGCTCTTCTACGACGGGTAGGTGGCCGCATTGGCACGCCACGAACAGAGGTGTTCCACCATCCTGAAGTAAAACAGAAATTTTCATAAATCATCCAAATGTGCATGAAAATTCATAATCTAACGAGAGTCTCGTTACGAGACAAGACTTCAATGTCTTTGATTCGAATGTCATTGAGGCTGACAGGCAAAATATCGCTAGATGGCGTTAGTGTCGTAAATTCCATTTTTGCCTTACTTGCGATTGGTTAATTTATGCTTGGTTTGGATAGGTATTTAACTAAATGTAAACAAAACGACTTCAACTGATGCCTTAAATATTGAAATTCCCCCATTAAACCATCGAAACATTTACATTACATTTCTGTATTGATATTACACTAGTTTAGTTTGTATTACAATGATAGATAAGTAAAATGTTGAAAATCCTTGAATGTACCAAATCTGGAACCTGAAGTTTGTTTACATTTAGTTAAATACCTATCCAAACGAAGTATAGTTATTTAGCCAATACAGATGTCGACGAATGAATATTCTGTTACAGTTTTTTAGTTAGTGGTAGAAATAAAGGAACTCTAAAAAATAATCGAAAACGACATCAAAATCTACAGCCAATTCGTAAAAAATGTGACTAGAATATAACCTAACCAACAAAAAGTTGGAAAACCCCGGACTTTTCCACAAAGTTCAATATCTCAAATACGGCTAAACCGATTTTGATGAAACATGTTTAAAAACCATCGCTACAAAACCTAATTTCAAATAAAAGAAACCGCATTCAAATCGGTCCACCCGTTTAAGAGCTACGGTGCCACAGACAAAATAACCATTGGCCCAACTAGACACCATGAAGCAGTTTGTATAGTTGTATAGATACGTACCGTGCTGGGTGCTTCTATGTTGGCCCCGGCTTCCAATAGCAGTATTGCTATGTCGAGAAAACCGCCTTGCGCCGCGAAGAACAACGCACTCGTTCCTGTCTGACATAAACCCACTACTTAACGACGCATATCTAATGGAAATATATTCTAACGATATCTTTGCTAAGCATATCTTTAGGTACACTTTAGTACCTTGTCACTGTATGACCTCTGGCAATTTTATACTAAAGTCCAAACACGAAGTGACAGCGCCAGATTATTCACTTAAATAATAAATATCACGGGGCACTTGATACCAATCCACCATATCCCTAACTAAGTACTAGGTAACGGATAAACATACCAACTGACATCCATACTATAATATTATAAATGTGAAAGTGTGTGTTTGTATGTTTGTCCGTCTTTCACGTCGAAATGGAGCGACGGATTGAAGTGTTTTTTTGGCATAGAGATAGCTTATGGGGCAGAGAATGACATAGGCTACTTTTTATCCCGGAAAATGCACAAAAGGACGAAGCCGCGGTCAAAAGCTAGTCTTATATAAAATTCTCGTGGCACAATGTTTGTGACCAAACTCCTCCGAAACGGATTGACCGATTTTTATGAAATTGTTTGTGTATATTCGGTAGGTCTGAGAATAGGATGTACTATTTTTCATACTTCTACGCGGACGGGGTCGCGGGCAACAGCTAGTAAGTATATAATATTATTTATATTGATGAGAGTCATACCGTTCGGCTGCAAGCAGGATCGGCGCCCTGCGCCAGAAGCTCCCTGACGCACTCAGTGTGGCCCATTGCCGCCGACAGGATCAGCGGAGTCGTACCATCCTGAAACGAGAACAGCAAAGGTGCAGATTTTAATATTTAGGTCATCATGAGCCGGAAGACATTCACTGTTACAAAGGTATTAAAATGCCATAATGAACGACATCTCGCCACTTTTATCCACCTTGTAAGTCCGCTTAGTGGGAAGCCTGCCAACGCTTCGTCTTTCGGTTCGTCGTCGTCATTCGAGGACTATTCTCCTAAGTTATTAAAATCTCAGCTAGTAGTTAATGATGGCCAACAGTAGTAGGTACTCGTATGTCGAGTCGCAACTAAGAACAAAAGCTTCTTAATTTATTTAAAAAAATCTCTCTAAGCCAAAGGTAAGATAGTATTGCTATCATGCTATCAAGTTACATAAAAGGTAGGTACTTGTACTTGTTATTCTAGATACCTAGGTACAACTCTGCCCCTACATCTCTGTAATTTTATTTTTTTATCGTTGTATTTTTTTACTTTTTTTTGCTAACTGTTAAAGTTAAAAGTATTGTAATGTATTTTTTTAACCCCCGACGCAAAAAGAGGGGAGGGGGAGGGGATTAAAAAGAGGGGTGTTATAAGTTTAACCGCTATGTGTGTCTGTCTGTCTGTGGCACCGTAGCTCTTAAGCGGGAGGACCGACTTAAATGCGTTTTTTTTATTTGAAAGCATGTTTTCTAGCGAAGGTTCTTAGACATGTTTCATCAAAATCGGTTCAGCCATTTTGGAGATATTGAAGTTTGAAGTGACAAAGTCGGGGTTTCCAACTTTTTGTTGGTTATCATCAAGAAACCGCATCCACTTTTAAAATACTATCCGCTTCAATTACCCATTCTATAAAACTTATTTCTAACCCGAAAAAAACTGGCAAAAATACATAATTTACCGGTAAAGCTATAAATCACTTGTTATAGCTAGATTAATCTCCACCGCTTGCAATGCGCGTGCGCCTATAAGCAATTAAAAAGGCTGCAACGCTCTACTTGGCCCGCACAACGTCAAATGAAGTACAGTAGGTCCATTTATAGTACACAGATTTGGTTTTAATTAAGCACGCTCAGTTGGTTAAGAATTAAATTCGGTCTGTTTGTACGGCTTTGTGGATGATCTGTGTTCGATATAAAAACCGGCCAAGAGCGTGTCGGACGTACTCTTAAACTACTAATAATTTCCAAGAAAACTTAACCGTTGTAGTTTGATGTAGGTACTTACTATCATCCTGAATTTAAAAAAAAAATCCACCCACCGGTTCAGATTTTAGGGGGGGGGGGACGACGACGCTCGATTTTAATGAAAATTTGCACTTTCAAGTTGAATATTTAGCAAACAAATCACTGAATCGAAAAATCGTTGTAGCAACCCCCTAATGGTTTAAAAGACGTATCCAACGATACCCCGCACTACAAGGTTAGATGAGAAAAAAAAGTCACCCCCACTTTACGTCTATGGGAGGTACTCTGAAAAAATCGTGCAAAATTACAGCTTTCTAGCATTGATAGTCCCTGAGCAAAGCCGCGGACGGACAGACAGACAGACAGACATGGCGAAACTATAAGGGTTCCGGTTTTGCCATTTTGGCTACGGAACTCTAAAAATGATGTTAATCGTTTTTAACAGGTGAATCGTGAGGTCCGTTTGCGTTTGACGTTACAGTCTATTGCTTGTGATTGGCTCTTTTAGTTATAAACCAATCCCAAACACAAGACAAATGTTATAGTTATCAAAAAGGACCTCACGGTAACTAACCTGTCACAGAATCTCTCGTAGTTTTTTTTTTTTACATAAAACTGACCGTAATTGCGTATCTCACCTGATGTAAAGTGCAGATGAGGCCAAAGCTACAAAGGTCAGAAGTCATTTTTTTTAAGGTGTGCTTTATGCTTAGGATACGGAGCCGTACGCGCAGGATTCCGCCTCGCGCTTTATCGGTGTTATTAACTCCGTAGCTACTGGTGCATGGGCGTATAAAATAAATCCGTTCGTCGCATTTGAAGCGTGACGCTTTACGTGTTAAATGGTCACGTGACAGGTGACGTTCTGTAATTTAATTGCATTACAATGACTTAATTAGTTTTGAGTATTTGACGTGATCATACACTATTAATTGCGAGTGTTGTTGGAGAAATAACAAGCTTGTGTGACCATGCTATCGCGCATCAGTCTTTATCGTCGATTAAGTTTCCATAAAGAATAAGGTGGGTATATTCATATGTATTTAATAACAACAGCGGAGCGTGCAAACATTCTGACACGCCTTACCGGCCCTAGAAATAGAGTCGCCGATTTAGATGAAATTCTGTACACAAATAGTTTTTATCCCGAAAAATACGGTATTTGACAACTCCTCAATTTGTCACGTCTTATATATTTTTATGAAAATATAGATATACAGACAGTGTTTAGCGAAGAGAAAACTTAAATCGGTTGAAAATTAGATTTAAAATGTTTTTTTGAAAAATCCATATACCTACCTGTCTCTTTCTCAAACGCTATGCCCAACATCACATGCAAGTATGTCTTTCTCGGTCTAATCTTGAATTTCAAACCTTTATATAACTTTGTTATTTGTAAAGGTAGCTTAAAAATTGTATCTCTATTCGATAAATATAATCGATAAATAAATAGATAATAAAAAATAAATAGTCAAATACTACCGTAAATATTGCACAGTTCCTGCGCGATAAACGAATTCTACGCGGACGGAGTCGGGGCAACGGCTAGTATTAAAATAAACGAACTATAGCTTGTCATAGAAACCCTCATTCAAGATCTCACGAGAAATTAGAAACGCTGATATTAAAAGATTCTATCATAAATTAAATTTAGTTCCACCATTGTGTTTGCGAACTAATCCAAACATTGCGTAAGCCATCTAATTCAAGTAACAGTTACGAAATATATTACGTGTTGGTGATGGGAACATAGTACATCATAAGTCCAAGCTGCGCGATTACCACCTTAATGTGAAAAGTGGAAGTTACTAGCGAGGAGCGGTTTCGATTTTACAAGCTTTTATTTAACTTGCAGTGTTGGTTTGTTTATGTCAAATTAGTATGGGATTTGATTGCACGACATAGGGACAATTATAAACCCTAAACCAACTCAAAGTTACGTGAAATAAACCAAGCTGTCTTAGCTCCATTGGCCATGTTGATAGGTCATCATCCGAGAACATATAAAAGTCCCACTGCTGGGCACAGGCCTCCACTCAGAAGGCTTGGGCCGTAGTTCCCACATGGGATCAGTGCGGATTAGAAACTTTATACTCACCATTGAATTACTTCGCAGGTTTGTGCAGGTTTCCTCGCTATATTAATTGTTATCCTTCACTGTAAAGCTCGACATTCTAAGACAAATTCGAAAAACTAGAGTTGCGAGCGATTTGAACCCACTCCTAATACCTGTGGCTCCAGTGAAAAGGGTTACATGTCGAAAAACCCAAGTTTACAGGAGACGCAAAAAACAGTTACGCCCGAGATGATTCAAAACTTACGTTCATTACACTTGTATATTTACATATACTAATAAATGTGGTTGTTAAAGCACTAAATTAATTTGCGCCTTTCTTATGGGAATGTTATTTTTGCTCTTGATCTATTAGTTTATAAATAACTACTTGTATCCAAAATAGAAGTATAAAAATAAGTGTAAAAGGTTCAAGTGGCTATATATATCGCTATTCACCAAGTTCGTAATTTTATACGAAGTGAAAAGGGTACGCATCCGGAATGTTTTTGTAGTACATGTAAATATTATCTACAGAAGACTAGCTTACGAACTAATGGTGTAGAAAATGATTGCATTTTTCAATTTATGCAGTTCTTTGGACTTAATTACAGACATAACACATGTAGCCTTTTGCACGTTTTTTTTTATTGTGTTTTAGTTATAAGTAGACTTAAATAATAATGAAAAATTCAAAATGCTACTTGTATCCAACTTGAGTAATAAAAACACATGAATTATTTAAATATCTATTCAAAAACGCTATAAATTTTTCAAAAATCTCACATGCAAACATAAAAAATGCCCGTTTAAAACAAACTTAAAATTTCTCATCATTAGTATCTAAGTATGTCAAACACACTAGGTAGAGGGGATTTTCCGCGTCTTCATAGAAGCATACCGTGTGCATTGATCGTCATCATACGTCTTGTATTGTAGTCAAAATTAGGAAATTCTGCCTTTTTAAAACTGAAAATTGCAGTCTCAGAGATATTAAACTTTTGTTTGTCCTCGTTTTTTTTTTGTTGAAGTGGCCCTTTTACTTACCTGCTTCGCTGTTGCCTCATTTGAAATTCCCCCATTTGATGATACCTAATTGATAGTCTCCTGAAACCCAAATTAAAACATTTTTGAGCATTTATCTCAGCGAGCAGGCATGGACCCAAGCCACTTTACCGATAAGGAACGGCGGCTTAGGAACTCGCAAAATTTCAAGTGTAGCTTTGCCGGCATTCCTATCTTCGATCCACAGCACGCTAGATCTCGCAGGTAGAATAGGTACTCAAAGCTCCAGCAGGCATTAACTACGAGATTGCATGCTTGAACGAGGTCACGAATGACTCGCTAGCTGGACCGAGTCCAATCTCCCGCCCAAACCACATAGGCGAAGGGCCTGGAGTACAATAGCCTCCGTCACCACCTTATAGGCATTAATAGACCTATAACAGCAGGGACCGGGACAGACTGTTAGCTGTGTCCAAGCCAGAATCTGGTTACTGGCTCCATGTATACCCCTCTCCCAACACTAGAACTTTTATCGACCCAGACACTACGCATAGCTGCTGGTCTACGGCTGGAGTTGGGATCTGCGAAAGTAACAACTGTGTTTCTTGTGGGGCTCCAGTGGACCGTCTCGGCCAACATGGCCTGTCCTGTTCCTCAGGTGCCGACCGACTGTCCCGCCACGCCACTCTCAACGACATTCTCAGAAGGGTTTCTTTAGTGCCAACGTTCCCTCCGCTCTGTAGCCCCAGATTGTACGGAGCGATGGCAAGCGCCCTGACGGAATTTCGTTGATACCCTGGAAGACTGGCCGTGCGCTGGTGTGGGACGCTACCTGTACAGACACCCTGGCGGCGTCCTACCTAACAGAAACTACCAATCGTGCGGGGGCGGCGGTAGACGCCCGGGAACGCCTCAAGGTCACAAAATATAGCTGTCTCGGCGCCCAATATCATTTCTTTGCTTTCGGCGTCGAGACTCTAGGTCCTTGGGGTAAGGGTGCGCTGGAGCTACTCAGGGAGCTCAGCAATAGGTTAAGGGAGGCAACAGGCAACCCTCGCGCCGGCAGCTTTCTCGCGCAAAGAATCGCAATCGGAGTTCAACGCGGGAATGCTGCCTGCGTGATGGGCACCATGCCAAGAAGCCCACCTCTCTTTTTTAATTAAAGTTTTAGTTTAAGATATTTAAATTAAATAATAGTTTTAGTCCTATGGATATTTTGATTTTCTTAATCATTCTTATTAAATGATTGGTGTCAAGGGATACATCTTAATTAATACCCTTAAAATTAATGCAATGTGCCATATTAGTTTAATAATAAAATGGTGTAAAAAGATATAACTTAATCGCGTAACCGTCAACTGCGCAGCTCGCAAGCGCGTTCTCCCTGCACAAGTCAGCGCACACGATTGTGGCTCATCCGTGAGCGCCGTGGCTCCCCACTCACCCGCTCATTCCTCCGCGCAAAGACTTATATCCTTTTCCACGTAAACTTTTTTATATTCGATTTGTGAAAACGGGCGCAGCTCGACTTAATCTTATATTTTATTTTATTTTTTGTGTAAAGAGATTGAACTTAACTTGTATCAATGTAAACTAAATAAATCTGTTCTTGTTTTAGGGGTTCAAGTGTGCTTAGATTTTTTACACCCGCCATATGAAAAAACAGCACGTACAACTAAATTAGATCATAAATCACAAACAAAACTTTAGTTAATAGAAAATACAACTTGACAAGTACCTCTGTTGCTAACTTTTTAAGGCAGTTCTACCCTTGACCACCAGAAAACTCCGTTGTTTTTAAAAGATATCTTAGATCCGTTTACACCAATCGATGCGTTATTTTTTTTGTGTTTTTTGGTCTATATAACTCAATTTGGCCAAATTCAGACTTGTACCCCTTTTCACTGGAGCCACAGATACTTCCTTGTAACCATCACATTTTTGACGTTTGAACATGGCGTAACTTTTTCAAATAAAAAATAATTAAAATTAATTCGCTCTCGCTTATTACTTATACTTTAACCCCAGCCTGACTAATGCTTAGTAAGTTAAGTAGCTACAGCAGAACGAACAATAAAGAATTGACTGAAAGTGGGACAGAGGTTCAGCACAAAAGCTTGATACTACAACCAGGGCGGTGAGTATTGTTGGCGTGAGTTATAGCTTTGGTGCAATATGCTAAAGCGAACTAGGCACAGCGTGTATTTTTTATCATCATCAAAGTCTAAATCCCGGTTCACTAATGTTTCGCAACTAACGTTTGGCAACCTGACTCTTTCGCAACTGGATAATATTTCTGAAACTGTAAATATTTCAGGATTTTTATAAAACTAACTTAACCCAAAGGGCACGATGGCCCTGAAATATATACAGTTTAAGAGTTTGCGAAATTAATCTGGTTGCCAAACGTTAGTTGCGAAATGAACGGATACCACCCAGATATATCCCACCCCACTGCTGGGCATATAGGCTACCTTCGTCTCAGAATGAAATTTTTCGTCATTAGTGGGTATACCCGTGTTAACCCTTTTGCAGGTGGATGCCCTTAATGCCCTTAACGGACTTAATATTATAAATGCGAAAGTTTGCAAGTCTGTTTGTTTGTTTCTAACCTTTTCACGTCTAAACCGCTGAACCGATGAAATGATAAAATTCCGTATACAGATAGTTTGAATCCCGGAAAATTTCATAATTCCCGCGGAATAAAAAATTCGCGGGGCCTAGAAAACGGGACGGGCGGCTAGTTCCTTACAAATATTATTATTCTATATATCTATCATTTAATGAATGACTCTGCTAACTGAATTATCTAGCTGATAAATATTCAGAGGAAATAACCGATTAAATCAGCAGGAACTAATAACTTAAGACTTCTCCCGCCAACGCTACTATTCTATTGATTTATAAAGGAAACCATTTACTTGTAGGTAGTAGGTACCTATGCAAATTAACGGCTTATGTTATTAGTTTTATCGTATTTTTTTTTATAAATGTATTAGGTACCTATGTAGTGCTATGTACAATAATAAGAGAGAAGCGGATCTGTGACAGTTGTCACGTCAGCAAGTGCGGCATTTCGAATGAAAACAAAATAGTGATCAGATCATGTTTTTGATTTTAGCTAGAACTACCCGTAAAGTTTGTATGTACTACTGTACTAGTTAGAACGATTTTAGTGGAATAATGCAAACTTAGGGCTTAATTAATTCAGGGAGACTTCCAATAATTGCGGGGAAGGCGGCTCTGGCCACTTACCCTATCCCTGGAGTCGATGTGGACCTTGCCAGTGTCCAATAACTGTCGTAGCCGCTCGCAGTCTCCTCGGAGGGCCGCTAGATGGAACTGCACGTCCGTGCGAGACTCTTTCTGTGGACAAAAAAAAGAACTATTAAGCGTTAGGAGTGATTCCTTAACTTTATCTCATCGGGACACCTTGGCGAGGCCACCAGGCGGTGCAACCAACAAAATGTATCAAAGCTCAAAACGTTTATGTTTATGTTTATTTGGGCAAAAAACGGTACAGTATAAAAAACTTAAGAAAATAAGACTTAAATTAAACATTGATCAGGAAATATGCCACAATTGAATAATACAGTAGAGTAACACATAAAAAACCAATAAAAGAATAATTTAGTTGAACAAAATGAAACTAATGTTTTGACAGGGCAACTTTAAACCTGTTTAGAAAAAGATTGAATATATCTAATTCCAAAAAGGAATTATATTATTGTAGTTTTACAAACTCTACGTACCTATATAAGCATTGAGCGAACGGAATATGAAACAGCTTTATGAGCCGCCTATTAGGACGAGGTACTCTCAGACATACTTTATGTAACAGATACGGACGGGGAGTCAGTTCTATTCTACTACGACGTCTATTCTGTAGTTGGCCACAAAGTGCTTTTAATATGTCACTTTTTTATACTACCAGCGCTTTCGGAAAGACCATCATTGCTAAGAAGAATGCGCTACAAGAAACTTGGCAGAAAGTCGTTTTTTCATATCGTATACAGCTCTAAGTAGAAGAAGGGTCTCTCATCTGGTCTCCGCTTGGTTGCGCAACAGCTTTGGCCGCGCAACCATGGACGGAACGCGTGTATTATTGTATCAAGGTAGAATGACACTAGAAGACAACACAGTTCGACAGACACAAGTTGTGATTGCATATTGCAATTGACAATTGAAGCACTTTCAGGGTTATAAGATCTCTCTGGCGCACATCCTAAGGGGACGTCTAGTGTCTAGCAGTGAGACGTACGAGTTTAATTTTGTACTCGTAATTATTAATGCTATAACGAACTAACAAATTAACTAAAACCTAAACCTCAATGCTGTTCAATCCATTCTTTATTACCTTCAGGTCATTACTTTGATCGCGGCGAAACAGTTCCTGTAAACGTTCGTCACGATCAGGGTCAAGGTCAGCTCATTTCACGGTTGCCATGCCGCTTCAAATATTAAAACCGAAGCCTAATAATGGAGTTCTTGAGGCTTTGACTAAAGCTCTAATTTTTCATTTATATCATACTTTCCTGATGTTCCTTTAAAAATTGTAGCATATCAATGTTTAGATTTCATACCCAAATCGTTAAAATTAAAAAAAAAACACCTCCAAATTTTGTTCAGTAATTATATAAAGTACACGTACGAGTGCTCGTCGCTGTCCCAATATTTGGCATCAATCTTTTGTCATTATCATTAGCAATAGAGATGACAGCAGGGTGTCGTCTATTGGGAATTAGCGTCTCCGACAGTTGTGACAAATCCCGTCCAACAGTTTAGGCTACAGAGAAAACCAAAATAATAGACGTATTGTTTTTTTTTTTTTTTTTTTTATTTGACTGGATGGCAAACGAGCAAATGGGTCTCCTGATGGTAAGAGATCACCACCGCCCATAAACATCTGCAACACCAGGGGTATTGCAGACGTGTTGCCAACCTAGAGGCCTAAGATGGGATACCTCACGTGCCAGTAATTTCACCGGCTGTCTTACTCTCCACGCCGAAACACAACAGTGCAAGCACTGCTGCTTCACGGCAGGATTAGCGAGCAAGATGGTGGTAGCAATCCGGGCGGACCTTGCACAAGGTCCTACCACCTGCAAATTGTTACATACATATGTATATACGCTCGAAAAATACATAGCCCTCTTTCTAATGAGGTGAGCGTGCATGTTCAGCCATGTTCTGTGTTCATTGCCCGGTCGAAACGTTTGCCGCACAGTGCTTACCTGTTACCTGGCAGCACACGCAATGAATAGAGAAAACGCTAATCGCTCCGCTGCCCGCTACCAGTAAGATCGTGTCACACGCCCCCCCTGGACCACAAGTTACAAGTGCTACAATTCAGCATAATTGTTAAGTTTCTCATTCTAAAAAAAGTGACAATCTTCTTCTTCTTCTTCTTCTCGTGTCGATGGCTTCACTCGTACAATAAAGTGACAATAAGACCCTGTCCAGACCAAGCTTTTTGCACGCGAGGGCTATGGAAGCGCGCGAGAGCATCTATGGACGGGGTGTCTGTAGCTTTAGTAGTTTAGTACCTAGGGAACGCGCGAGTGCCCTCGTGGGCAAAACGCTCCGTGTGGACCGGGTCTTACGAGTATGTAGAATTGTAAGCACTTGTAACTTTTATGACATTAGGGCCTGGCATCCACTTCCCAGCCTCAACAAACCCGGTAGCGGCCACTTATGCCAGCCGCAAATCACCTCTCTCTCTCTTAATTTGCATCATAACATCTAAACATAGCTCAGTATATTTACATGCTGATTTAAATAGCGTGTATCGCTTATCGCTATCGCATCTGGCGATAATAAACTGCAATTAGCCATGCGCGTGCGCCGCTCGCGTGATCTGCGCTAGAATTAATCTCGATTGTTTTATGTAGTTGCAAGCGGAATGAAGCGCAACGTTTGTTTTACCGTTTGGTCCAGAAGTGAGCTCAAAATCATAAGGCATAAAGTACTATTTTTTGTCTGCCGCCTCGTAAAAAGTACGGTAAATATTTCCATATTTCTAGAGTCAGCGTCGCGTTGGTCGCGTCGATGCAGCGTCAAATGGCCGAAACGCTCGGTCAAGTCATAACCCATTTGTGCAAATGCTCTGGTCGTGATCTAATTGTGAAATAAATTTCCGTCAACAATGTTTCTAGCTAAACAATTATAAAGTCGGAGTTTGCAAGAAAAGGGTTTTATACTTCATTTAAAAGGCCGGCAACAGACCAGTGGCCCATTAAGTTGTTGGTATTCACGGGCGGAGAAGGTTATTTCCCATCAGATGACCTGCTCGCTCATTTGCCTCCCTTTCATAAAAAAACGAAATTAGGAGCCTCTTACGTTGTAGAACTTAAATCACAAACTCAAAATACCTACGTACTTATAAATTTACATTGTAAACAGGATGAATCTGCGCGGGGAACCCAATCTCCGTTGGATCGGGTCGCGTGACAGCTCGCAATTGCGTCGCTGATGGATTGGGACCACATTCCTACCCGCCATGTGTTTCTTAACCGGCAGCGAAGCGAAAAGGGCTGCTTTGCACAGAACCAGTTACAAAAATAGTATAAAAACACCGTCAATAAAGTCTTGGGATACCTACTTTATTATCCCTAGACAAATATGATGTTTTGACTCAGTAGTAATTAACATGCCTATAAAGCGGGTCCTGTCCTGCCTTTTCGTAGAATTATTGTTTGGCAAAAATTTCATTTGCCAACTCTTAATTTTCTTCGAAACCAAAATTTTTTCTCACTGCACTTTCTTATGCTTTTATAGAACACAGTAGGTAGGTTAGGTTGGTTCTGTGAAAGTTCCGAAAAAAACATGGTTTCATAGAAAATCGTGAGTTGGGAAATGAAACAGTTTGGAATCGTGAGTTGGGAAAAAGCAGAGAACCCTATATAGAGAGAGATAAAAAATATCCCTAGGCTTTTGATAAGTGTATTTATTAAGTATACTGGCTGTTGTTCAGCACCAGCACTATATCTGATACAACAAAGCATGCTTAAATATCTGATACCATTCTATTTCTGGGACCAGTTGGACGTGTCTGATATGTTTGCACGCTCTGCTGTGGCAGATTCTAATGCAGGTGACTATCCATTTGCATAGAATTCGTTTAAGGGGATCCCATGCCCCAATGACCTTCGATCTGAATTCCTTAGTTTTCTAATGATTTTTGTAGCTAATTATATTAACAACAACGGCCTTAAGCAAAATAGTATCCCATATTTACTTCATAATTCTATCTGTAGTGCAAAAGTAGGAGATACGATTCAAAACGGGTAGCCCCTTAATCGCCTATTACTCAGGGGCTGTTTCACCACCATTGATTAACTTTATTCGACGGATAAATGTGATGCCGTCTCCGTCTATTTGAACAAAACAAACAGAGACGGCATGACACTTATCCGTCGAATAAATTTAATCAATAGGTGGTGAAACAGGGGCTCAATATCTGTAGATATCTAGATATAAACGTAACTTAACTATGAGTCAAAGTTAATTCAAATAAAATTGGATTGGAATTAACTTTAAAAGGTGGATAGAAACCGGATTGCAGACGTAAATGGCACATTTGGTTACATAGCTTCGTGGAAACTATTCCTAGAATAGCAACTCAGTGGACTAAGGAAATGTTTTCTTCATTACAGTAAAAGCCGAGCCGTGTCGGTTATCCCGTATCAAAGCCGTTAGACGCGGACACACCAACTGCATGACTTATGATTCTATTAAGGGGGTTGCTCTTCCATACAAACCTACGGACACCCCGCATAGCTTCCACGGACATGTTTTCTTAGAGGATTTTTTGAGAATAGTAAATTATGGATATGCTCTTCAAGCAAAATCCAAAAAAAAGTAACTTTATTGCATCAAAAGTGCAGCGTGATGCAGTAAATTTTGATGCATTTTACCATTGTATGAGTACAACTGACAGTGTTCGCAGCGAGCATGTAGTGACATCTTATATGGGTGCGTGAGTCAGTGTCACAAAATCAAACTATTGTAAATAGGTATCGACTATTTCGTGTGGTCACGTGACCATCACCTTTGGCTCAGATAATACGACAACTAAATGAAGAAAGCATGAGATCACTGAGAGATCAAGTTCAAGTTTCTGAGTCTAGTATTTACTTTTTTTGTTTTTAAATCTGTTATTTTCGGAAGTTGAAACGCCTAAACTATTATTTCTGATTAATGCAAGGACACAAACTATAAGCAGGACGAAAAACAGGTAAGTTACTTTTAAAATTGTCATTTAAAATAATAATTATTTAAGTAACAGACCCAGTCCTCGGCAAAAATTATTTCATTGCATACTTTACATACATTATAATGCGGTGCTTCGATCTAGGACAAGTGGTTTTAAATTCAACTTACAAATTCTGAACAGATATTAGTTATTTACTCTTACGTAGACAGTAGCGCCACTAATTTATATAAAGCATATATATTCTCACAATAAAAGGTGCTAGGTGTAATCACTAAACTAATTAGTTAAAAAATAAGGTCTACATTCAACATACATTGCATGTGTATGAATATCAAGTTTAACAGTGAGGCTCAAATAAATTCCTACATATCACGGCATTTTTACGGCCGCTAAATCTAGGCTCAGTGAATAAAAAGGTTTTCACAATCGAAGTACTTTTCGTACCACCTTTTTATTATTATTACTGGCTAGATAAGTAAAATTTAAACGTCATTATAATACATTTTTGTCACAACGTCAAGTCAATGAGATTGATATTCAAAGCAATTATTAATTATTATGGTTTGAACACAAATCAAGAAGTCAAAAAGTTGGCGGACGAGAGGAAATTAGCAAGAGTGCAACTCTTAAACTATTTATGTATGTACGATTTGATGATGAGGATAACATATGTAATTGAATACACGGGTATGTTAATTTTATCATTTTTGTCAGAAACATTAATATTTGTTACAAGAACACCAGAGACAGGGCTGTAAGAATTTCATTCCTACTGGGTGGCCAAAGTATGGCTTATCGTGTGTACCAAACTTGTGGTCTGCAGCAACCTACTACGAAAACATACCAAATTTCCCTAACTCTTAGTTGCGCCGTGAACATTTTCACTCCATAGAAGTAAGTCGCTTCCCACCGTCTGTCTGCATATGTACGAGTATGTACTGTATGTACTCTATTATGAAGTGATTCAAGATTTTTTATTTTATTTATAAGTGTGAGAAACGGCAAGGGTTATGGTTTTGGAGCATATGTATGGTCATTTCTTTCGCACGCTATGCAACAAGGCCTTGATGCATCTTAACAAGTAAGACAATAAACAACAAGACAATAGAAGAGACAAGAAAATAAGTCTTTGTTAGGAGTGACACAGGTTGTTAATTTTATGCGTATGTGAGTCTGTCTGTGTATCTTTCCGTCGGCCCATCCGTCCGTCCGTCTGTCGATCCGTCCATCTGTCTGTCCGTCTGTCTGTCTGTCTGTCTTTCGAAGTGAACACTACATCATTGATGACATATGGATCCGAGACGTGGTGCTTTACTTTAGGCCTTATAAATAGGCTCAGAGTTGCTCAGCGAGCTATGGAGAGAGCTATGCTTGGGGTTTCTCTACGGGACCGAATCAGAAATGAGGAGATACGTAGAAGAACAAGGGTCACCGACATAGCCAAGCGAATCAGCTCGTTGAAGTGGCAATGGGCCGGCCATATAGCACGGAGAGCGGATGGCCGTTGGGGCCGAAAAGTTCTCGAGTGGAGGCCGCGGATCGGCAAGCGCAGCGTAGGACGTCCACCAACAAGATGGACGGATGACCTGGTTAAAGCCGCAGGTTCACGGTGGATGCAGGCCGCTGCCAGCCAAAGCAACTGGAAGTCTGTAGGGGAGGCCTATGTCCAACAGTGGACGTCCTACGGCTGAGATGATGATGATGATGGTGAATAAAGTTGTACCAACTGTACTTTAGTCGAAAATTTTACTACGACCTTTAAAATTTATAAGTATTTTATTGATAATTAGAAGCAGAGTCTTGGGAAATAGCTCATGTTAGGAGATAGAGAGATCAGAAGAGGTATCGTTAGATTTGTCTCTGTTAGGCACTCCTAACACAGGTGTCACTACACAGGTTGTTAATTTTATGCGTATGTGAGTCTGCAGTCCTGGATTTATAAATAGGCCGTATAGGCCGCGGCCTAGGGGCGGCAGATTTTAAAAAATATTATTTTAGAAAGTTACATAGGGCGGCGGATATAAAGTGGCCTACACTCATAAAAAAACATAAATCCGCCACTGTGAGTCTGTCAGTGTACCTTTCCGTCGCCTCATCCGTCCGTCCGTCTGTTGATCTGTCCATCTGTCTGTCCGTCTGTCTGTCTGTCTGTGTTTCGAAGTGAATCATTGTCCTATTTTTTTAATGATTGTTTACCAACGCACACACCAAACCTTTTATCCTAAAAAGCTGAAATTTAAGATAAGGAAAATATGGGCTTATTATGTACCTACATAAAATTCTACTGGTTCGTAACTATTATTTAGTTTTTAGGGTTCCGTACCTAAAAAGTGCCAACGGAACCCTATTGCTGAGACTCCGCTGTCTGTCTGTCTGTCTGTCCGTCCGTCTGTCACAGGGCTCTATCTCTTGAGTCGTAATAGTTAGACACTTTAAATTTTTACAGGTTATGTATTACTGTGGCCGCTATAACAACAAATACTCAAACCAGAATAATATAAATATTTTAGGGCGGCTCCCATACAACAAACGTGATTGTTTAGCCGTTTTTTGCATGATGTTAATAACGGCAACAGGTAGACGCTTGAAATATTCACAGAATATTTAGCTGTATAATTACTTTAAAAATAAATAAATAATTAAAATAAAACAAATATTTAAGGAGGACTTCCATACAACAAACTTGTTTTTCTGGCCGTTTTTTTTTTTGCTTATGTCTAATGTTGTATAGATAATGGTACGGAAGACATCGTGCGCGAATCCGACTCGCACTTGGCCAGTTTATTTTTAATACCCAGGGTAGGTAGCATGGAATTCAATGTTATATATTTAATTTTACAACTCTATCTCCATATCACTAATCTCTGTAAATTGACATGCAGGCAGAAAGGAATAGCAAAAATCTAAATTCAATATCAGGATATTTTGAAAAAGATAAGTATTGTTCACAAACCGATCTTAATGACGATGATGATGGTGATGATGATGATGATGATGATGATGATGGTCGTATGTCATCGCTGCCGAATTCTTACTTTATTCAATGAAAGACATGGAGAAACTTTGTCACAAAGACTTAGTTCAGATAGTTTGATATTACGCTGTCCGTCCGTCTATTTCTATAGGATTACTTAAAACTGAAGCAAACTGAAGTGGCAGTGGGCCGGCCATATCAGCCGAAGAACCGATAACTGCTAGGGTAAACGAGTAAAAGCCTAGCGTGGCGTGGGACGCCCTCAGACTAGGTGGAGCGATGATCTTCACTGGGTAGCTGACAGTAACTGGATGAGAGTGGCCGAGGATCGTGCTCAGTGGCGTGCAATTGGAGACGCCTATGTCCAGTAGTGGGCTAAGATAGGCCGATAATGATGATGATGATGACTTAAAATAAGACAATAATCCCACTCATATTATAAATGCGAAAGTTTGTTAGTCTGTTTGTTTATTTCTTTATTACCTTTTCACGTCTAAATCGTTGAACCGATTAGGATGAAATTTGGGATACAGATAGTTTGAGTCCCGTGGAAAAACATAGGGTAGTTTTTTTTAATCACATAATTCCCGCGGAATAGCTATAAACGAATTCTACGCGGACAGAGTTGCGTGCAACAGTATGTACATTAGGGAATTTACCTACTGATAGTCTGATTTACGTCCTTATGCTGTAACTAAAAGGCATCGGTCACTATATTCCTCCACCTAAGTATCTTATAGTCTGTCTGCTAATACTATTTCTGTATTTATTAATGCACAATTCCTTTCAGATTCAATGCTAACTAACTGCATATAACTTTGCCTGGAATCATTATATTGCGAAAGTAGCCATGGTGCTGTCATGCAATATTCAAGGTGAAGAAAAGAAGAAAATGTTGATATGCAAGAAATTTAGGAATATCCGACTGATTAGATTTATTTATTAACGCTGTGTTAAAAAGTTTGTTATAAATAAATATGATGTACACAATGAAATAAAGTCTTCGTAGGCATCTTTCTTTTAGCGTTCCGTGGGTGGAAATTTTAGTGGAGATTCTAAAAACAAGAATACCAACAGGTATGTAGTTTTTATTTGTTGAATGAAACTACAGTAATTTCAGATGATGAGATAATAGGGGTACATTATATATAAAGTACTATAAAACCGTACAACTTTGACTTTTGAGATAACTTTGCCCAAGTTGTCATTTTTTTAAATATCTGAAATAAAACAAAATTGACTGATTTGTGACCACTTTGTGACATGCACATTTCTAAATAATTTTGTACATTTTTTTCCCTTTTGTCACGAATAAATCTTTTCTTTTTCGATATTAGAATATTTCTTTATTCCTGACGGGAGTTACTTCTTCTTTTTAGGGTTCCGTACCCAAAGGGTGCCAACGGGACCCTATTGCTGAGACTCTGCTGTCTGTCTGTCTGTCTGTCTATCTGTCCATCCGTCTGTCACAGGGCTTTATTTCTTGAGCTGTAATAGCTACCCGTGTGATGTCGGGTTAGAATTAGACCTCTCCATTTCTTCCGTGGATGTCGTAAGAGGCGACTGAGGACCGTAGGCCACAGGCTAGCAACCTGTCACTATTGTACCGTTTTTGTCAAACTTAAAACCTAAAATTGCTAAAAGTGGCGCCGAAGCTGTAACGTTTCGTGTGCTTTGCCTACCCCATTTAGGCATACATGTTTGTGTGTGCTAGACACTTGAAATGTTGACAGATTATGTAGGTATTACTGTGGCCTCCATAACAACAAATACTAATAATAAAGTAAGTAAAATTAAAAAATAAATGGAGTTGTCATACAAGAAACGTGTTTTTTTTCCAGCGTTTTTTGGTTACTAGGCGTTGCTAAAACTCATTAGTGAACTGTTTTAAAAACACTTGACCTTTTTTTATCCTGCCAAGGCCTTTTTGTTACAGCTTATATTTAACTCCGCGGGCAAAATAAATATCAAGGGCAAAATTGGACGGTTTTATGGTACTAAAAAAATAGTCTTCTATTGATAACAGAAAATGTAATTGTTGTAAATTTATGTATGTAGGTGCAGTGGGACGTATATAGGCTGGGATGATGATGATGATGATGTATGTAGGTAAATTATTTAATAGTGTTACATGACAGCAGCAGCAGCAGCTCGTGAATTTGCCTGCTCTGTATGTATGTGTGTTCTGGTGTTCTAAGTGACGATTAAATATTCACAGAACAAAAACAACCAAAATATCTAAATATATATTAATGTTTATTTGTTAGGCCTTTACCATATGTAATTCGACTTTTTATGAGTGTAGTTTTTTTTTTAACTATAGCGTACAATTTCGTACATTTTTTCTGATTTACAAGAAATTAGAAAAGTCGACTGCTTCATAGTGAAAAAGATAGCGCCCGCCAGAAAGTACTTCAAATTAGTAGATTTTTTTTGTTTTTTTTATAATCGGTTCCATTTTTTGTTAAAAATTTTTATCATGTACCTACATTTTCTGATGTCAGTGAATTCCATGCGACACCATGTCACCGCCAGGAAGTATGACACTCAACTTCGAAGCTGTCTCACCCTGGAGATTGCGTGGATCGATATTTACTTGAAATCTTATTAACTTATTTATTGTTTTGTCACTAGTAACGTGCTAGCACAAGTCTTTTCGCGATAGTTTTAATCTTCTTCTGCGTGAAACATTGTAGTAGAAAAATAGTAGAATTATTATATGTTCAATTTTTTTAACAAACGAGTTAGTGTTATGCTCTATGTCACAGGATGACTAAATATTGACTATCGATATCGATAATAATATCACTCATGTTTAGACTTTGCTCATGTCTAGCTTTAGAGACATTCTTGACTGAGCCGGCCGCGATAACTGTAGTAGGTAGTATGACGTTCTTTTTAGAGTGTCATTGCTACTGAACTGTCAGGTTGCCTTACAGAAGAAAAGTAAACTCATGTAAAATGACAATCTCGCATACAGATACCCAGAATCAAGAACCAAAATCAGAAGAATTGTATAAGTTCATATATTGATAATTTTTTATTGTGAGCTTACTTTTTTTTAATTATGTGTAACTATTATTACAAATTATATATTTTTAAGCTTCTGGTACCTTGACTTTTGTATTTAGGACTATTGCATGGTAGGTGCACGCGGCTAGTAGCTAATTTTATAAGATCTCCGCTTACAAATTGTATCTTTCGCGTCACTGCTTTTATTATAGTGGCATCATAATAATGTTTGATTTTGAGTTTGCATTATATTATAGGCACTAAGTAAGTATAGAAGTTAGGTTGGTCAAAACTGTCATATTGGCTGTACATTAATTTTCATCTAATCTAGTGTCCCAAATTTCAAATTTGTCAATTTTCAAAATCACTCAATATGCTTGACTGAAATGTTTACATCGTAAAATCTGGGCCATATTGTCCGAAATAAAGGTCGTTACTTATTATTGTAATAGCTGGTTCAGATTTTCGATCACGAACCCATCTGGACCCGGTCATTTGAAAGGCATGGGACCACAGCCAACATATCTAATATAGATGAGATGAGCAGAACTTTGGAGGTCTATCCCCTAATACACTATAAGGATGTGCTAGCGGACAGGCCTCTACAGTTGCCAGATCCGGACAGTAATTCACATGGAGTGGGCTATGGCGTTAATAGGATGCCGCATACAGCATTACCGAGATATGGAGTGAGATAACGGACACCTACCATTCCAATTTTCCAATATCATATAAATTGTACATTTAGTAGACGATGACATTATGCCGTTCACTAAATGGGCCGCTCAAACTATTGACCCCCCGAAACAACGAGGTGTAGTATAATATAATGCTTCAAAAATATATTTCACATACTTTTATTCTGACCTAGAAAGACGTGTAATAATATGTGATATTTTTGATTGGTTCGATTGTATATCTATCTTGTCTTGAGTGGATAGAGATGAACAAAATAAATACTTGAATAATTGAGTGGTTTCGGTGTTACCAGGTTCCTTGACCCTTGATGCGTGGCTTTACTGGTACGTCCATGAGGCACATGTACCATATGACCAGTGATGTAAATAATGGAGTTGTTCTTTCGAAAAAATAATAAACTTTATTACATACATTATAATAATTATTTTTATTCTTGAACCACATTTAGATAAACAATGAAAATTGCTACGGGGATATTATATTACCTTATCATTACTATGGCGACGTGTCAAAAGAACGCTGCACATTGCTTCGGGACAGAGAACTTGTTAATTTGCGGAACCTCATATAAATTGACAACAATATTTTTTACTTTACTTCTGCGCTACGAACCGTGCCCCACAACTACGTCCATGTGAAATATCTATACAATAAGTTTACATACACGCCCGCTCTCTTTCTCTTCGATGTAAAACAATATTTTATTATGTATGTATAGTATATGTCACACAAGCTCGACTAGCTGTCACAAATACCTACTATATAACTATTATTAGGTATTGTGTGATATATATATTATTTCATGTAGGAGGAGGGAGGTGGAGGAGGGCGTGTACTGCATGTTATTATATTATGTAGGAACGTATCACATAGATCTAACTGTGCCGCACGGTTGATAGCAGAGAAACCTAGGGCAAAATTAAATACTGTAGGTTCTAGATGCTGACTAACAGTCAAGCTCAAAAAAATTTAATTGCTAGTGGTACGGTTGGCTTGTTGATTGACTGGACAGCGGGCATATTTAACTTGTATCACAAAGTTTATACCTTTTTTTTGTTCTCAAAGTATTAGCTGAATCTAATGCCGACGTTGTTCACTAGCAGACCTGACCCCTGATCCTGATAATTATTCTCAAACGCTGTCTAATGCGACGTACTGCATTTTACTTACCCCAAAGAAAAGATTGTATGGTAGAACTGCAACTGTCACAGGCGGAACGGCAGTGATGGGTCTGGTAATTGCAGCCTGCTCGCGTGCACAGACAGATGAGAGGAATAGAGCAACAAAATAATTAAAATAAACTGGAATTAATCAAAATACCACGCACAGGACTTATCACGCTAACGCACACGAGTAATATTTACCTCGACGTTTCGGCAACATTACAGTGGCCGTGGTCACGAGTAGACTGAAGTGTGGGGTGTCAAGTCTGCCTAGCAGCGCGAGTCCTTCGAACTACCCGCACTTGGTCATTTTTATTTGTCACCCCACACTTCAGTCTACCCGTGACCACGGCCACTGTAATGTTGCCGAAACGTCGAGGTAAATATTACTCGTGTCTAAAAATATATTGTTTCCAAAATAGTTACTTGATTTATAATGCATAATAATTGGCATGATAATTGGGATATGAATTTACTGTACCAGCGGGAAAATTACAAATTAATTATACCCACTGCCCTGTCAACCAGACTAGTTAGCCGTAGATACTACAGGCAAAGAGCGATCAAAAAGTAGCAAAGTAAAGACATTCCCTTTTTACTCTTAGTATTTGAGGACATGTAAAACTATTTGAGCATTTCCAAATAAAGTTTGTACATTTGATTTGCGACTCCTATTTGTGATAAAAATTTGCAGGTTTGTAGAGTGAACGATATTGAGTCGTAATAACATAGTCTCTCAAAATGTCCCAATTGGTTTGTATGGAAATTTCCTTTTTTGTTACCAAAACTATGGATTTGCGGTAACAAAAAAGGAACTTTCCATACAAATTAATTGGGACATTTCGGGAGACTATCTACCTGCAAATTTTTACCCAAATCGG
The DNA here is from genome assembly GCF_025370935.1 of Choristoneura fumiferana. Taxonomy (NCBI): domain Eukaryota; kingdom Metazoa; phylum Arthropoda; class Insecta; order Lepidoptera; family Tortricidae; genus Choristoneura; species Choristoneura fumiferana. The sequence goes on along the minus strand of NC_133476.1, from coordinate 3,992,600 downwards.
AGTCGCAAATCAAATGTACAAACTTTTTTAGAAATGCTCATTTTAGCACTGTAGCTTGCTGTAACAAAGTACCAAACTGTTCAGCTACCTATGAGCTTGACTGCTTCGAATTAGGTTTGATGCAACATCTGTCTCCGATGATGACGTGTCAGCTAAACTGAACGTGCCCGTAGTCTGCAAGTACGACGGATTATTTGCGGTAGTTCTAGTTCCTTCACAAGACCTTGAAGAAAGAACTGCGTTATTTTTCCGCCTTTGTACCTTTGCAAGAACTGAAGATGCTACTGCGAAAGGAACAAAGGCAAAAAAATAAACGCAGTTTTTCCTTCAAGTCTTGTAAAGGAACTAATGCAAAAAAAACGCAATAGTTCCATCGCACGAACATCCAAAGGAAACACTGCCAATAATCCAGTACACACGACTACAAGCCTGCTGGATCGGAAAAAAATCCTAGCAGATAATACTTACAATAGGTAGTTATATGATACCAATCGACAACTGTTTTCGACTCGAAGGTAACAAAGGGAGTGTAGATGATTTTGGAACTGCTCGTAGTCTTCTGCTGATTGTGCCAAATCATCGGTTATGATATCCTAACAAAATCAATTTATAGAGATAAGTAGGTACAAAATTAGCACGGGATAATTTTTACCGCAATTTGATCGGCGCAAGTTATCGGCGAGTGGGTGAACTTTTGCTGTTATGTAAGTATTTCGTAAGTATTTATTTATACCTATAAAGGCAAAACATGGCCTAAAAATGCATGAGATTTGGCAAACGTATTCCTTGAGGATCGCAGAGGTGCAAGAAGTTTTTTTTTTAATTCGAATACCTACACTACAGAGTAGATTTTTTTCTTCAACGGGAGCGAAGCCGCGGGATTAAGCTAGTAATTATATATACGAACTGAGAAATCCAGATGCAGAAGCCTAGATAAACTCTTCGTCAACTCTTTTCATGGTTAGCAACTTATTAATAATTGATATTAGCAGTTTATGATTACTAATTCTCTACCAAAAGTCTTACCACAGAAATTGAGTGATGATGATGATGATAATTAGGATAGTAAACTCTGTATGGATTTTATTACCTCTTTTGATAGAAAGAGCTTACACGAAGCACTGTTCATAAAATATTAGGTATGTCTAAAGGCACTGTTACACATGCTCGTTACTGGACTGAAGCAAACGCGTTCACACTTGCTTATTACCTTTCCCCTTCCACCCCGTCTCGAGCTTGCCACTAATAAGCATGCTCGATAGTAGCATGTCCTGTTCACACATGCTACTAGCTAGCATTTGCTCAATAGTAGCATGCTTTCTTGCTACTAAAGAGCATGTGTAACAGTGTCTTAAGGGACTTTGGCTTTACGGATGCCCTTGATAAACTTGATTGCCTGTGCATTCCTGTGCGTGTCGTACAAGATGACTAAGAGCCCTGGTGGCAGCGCTCTCTATTGCCAACTACGAATTCCAAACTCCAGCTCTGCGGCGTGGAAGGTAAGGACAAACCACCGCACTATTTTCCCAAGAAACTCGTCCTGTAGATTTGCTACCGATTTTCAACCGACGACCATGACCACTTTAGCAAGAGTAGTAACTACGAAAAGTAACTATAAATATAACCTGAATAATAGCAAGACCATCAACCAAGACAAGAAACCGTGGTCAGAATCTCGGTAATTTCTCAATTTATCGTACACATATTATGACCACTTGAAAGGCGTTTGGCTCGTATTATAATATGCGAACAGTTATCCAAGACCCTGCTTCTAATTATCAATAAAATACTTATAGATTTTATAGGTCGTAGTAAAATTTTCGAGTAAAGTACAGTTAGTACAAAATTTCGTGACTCGATAAAAAAATGTGAATATTACTCGAAGGAGTACCCCGATCGGGTAGCTAAGTGTCGCAATAGACTTTCGCTAGCTGGCGCTGTCTATTTGAGTGTGTGCGTGAGCTCCTAGTGTCCGTATACGGCCGCAATTGACGTTCAAAGTAAAGCACCTCGTTTGCGGCTTTGGCGGAATATTTCATTTCGAGTGTGGGGTCAAAAAATCGGTTACGCTTAGATACTCCCGCCACTAGTTTTTGGTGAAATAATTCTTCATAATTTACGAAAAAAACCTGAAAAAAGGAACTATTGATAACAGCGCCATCTAACGGGACATTGCTCATGAGCTAACCAGGAGCAAACCCCTTAAGTCTCTAAAACGAAGGTTCGTCCGCGAATTCGTCGCTCTGCTCGGTAGACGGTCGAAACTTTTTCCGTGCAGTTGCAATTTATACGGAGTTGATGCTCCCTTTAACTGACAAAACCCTACTAAGGTATGTTCTATTGTATATTGATTTCCACATAATAATGTCAAATATTAAACTAAGTTACTGTTTCTACAACGTAAAACATATAATAAAGAACAAACTGTGTTGTGTTATGCTACGAGACAGAGCTAGTGTAATGACACAGGTGAACCAATTTTGTAAACGTACCTAGCATCAGCCGCATCAGTGGTCTATCAATTTTTAAACAAGTTCCTATCAAATGATTATGTCGCTAAAGTCGAATTTTCAAGTTGACAGACACGACTAATGGCATTTATTGTTTTATGACATGCAAACGATTATCAACTTTAGGATGGTTGACCACATATTTGGACCTACTTAATGTTCCTGAGCGCATGCAGTTGATGTGTACCCGCACTACATATGAATTAGTCTATTCTAACTAGTTAAATCTAGTAGGTTCGAAGTGTTCATGCAATCATATAGTAGCTATTTATGCCAATACAAGTCATGCTTATTTGTATAATGACTATACCAAGCATGGTTGAACTTCTATGTGTGCTATAGTTAGACATAATGTGTTATATTTCGCACTATAACGTTAGCAATGCTGTGTTAAGGTATACAAGAGCCCAAGAGAGCTCCAAGAGGCATACAAGAGTAATGAATGGCCACTAAAAAATAGGTTCAGTTAGAACTGATGACAAAAATGTACCTTTCTAGAGGTAAACTACTGAGCATAAAATTTTGAAATCTTTAGTTAATAAATAATTACATTACTTATAATATGGAAGCCGTGGTGGCCTAGTGGTTTGACCTATCGCCTCTCAAGCAGAGGGTCGTGGGTTCGAACCCCGGCTCGCACATCTGAGTTTTTCGAAATTCATGTGCGGAATAACATTTCAAATTTACCACGAGCTTTGCGGTGAAGGAAAACGTGAGGAAACCTGCACAAACCTGCGAAGCGATTCAATGGTGCGTGCGAAGTTCCCAATCCGCACTGGGCCCGCGTGGGAACTATGGCCCAAGCCCTCTTGTTCTGAGAGGAAGCCTGTGCCCAGCAGTGGGACGTACATAGGCTGGGATGATGATGATGATATACCTATGTATGTAAAGTATCTACAGTAACGTAGGAAATTTGTTGTTATCTTTAGGAAAGTACGTAACCTAATCCAACAAATGTTTTATATATGTGTTATATATTTATTGTATATAGTTAGGTATTTGAGGTTTACGTATGCATTTATATTTATTCAAATGTTTTGCTCTATTTGTCGATCCTTGTTTTTTGGATTGCTCCTCTACCACTCAAAGGTTGACTGGCAGAGATCCCTGCAGGGATAAGTCCGCCTTTGTACTTAACACAACTTTTATTTATGTTACCTTTTTGTTTTTCCTTTTTGTACAATAAAGAGTATAAACAAACAAACAAACAACTAATATAATAAATGCGAAAATTTGTAAGTCTGTTTGTTTGTTTGTTACTTCATCACGTCTAAACCGCTGAACCGATTTAGATGAAATTCGGTATACAGATAGTTTGAGTCCCGGACAAGGACATAGGATTGCATATTTCCCGCGGGACAGCGATAAACGAATTCTGCGCGGACGAAGTCGCGGGCAACGGCTAGTATAAAACAAATGGCCGCAGCATTGATTGTCAATAACAATAAACGTGATAATGGTTGAAGATAGATATAATTTTTATGCCAAGTCACTCACAGAAGCTTCGCAAGCCGCAGATTTAAAATAACTGGTTTATAAAAACACTCCCTAGAAAAATTGTGTTATTTTAGTATGTTATTCGATACTCTCTTTCTTCGATAGAGCCCAATAAATAAGAGTAAACTTGTAACATCTCTGATGTTTGTACGTTTTAGTTCAACAAAGGTAACGATCGCCTTTGATATCTTAAGATATTTTCTAAGTCCTTTGAAGATTCTTGACAAACGTGTTGCTTTTTATTTGAATTATAATGTAAGCTGTAGGCATAAAATTGAGGTTTAGAATTTTAAGTGAAACATGAGTAAATAATTAAGAAACAAAAGGACGAGAACACTTGTGTAAGTATATTTGCGATGCCCCAAATACGTAGTTTTATTTTTATACTGTTTTTTCTAGTCTTTCATAGTCTTATCCTCGAGAACTATGGATTTTTCCAGGACAAAAAGTAGCCTAATATTTTGTTCCTCAATGTTCAAAGTACTTATAGGTACTCCAGCTTTTGTCGAGGAGTGGTAGTAAAACAGACATTTTCGTATGTAGATAGCTTGACATATCTGGTACAGTCGAGTTCATAAACTTGTGAGCCAAAATTTGATCAAAAATATCTAAACACGCTTCTACACCATTAACAATAGAGTCGTGTTCAGATATTTTTGATCAAATTTCTTCTCACAAGCTTATGAACTCGACTGTACTGGTACACATAGGCTACTTTTTATATATTTTTAGATATTCCCACGGGATCGGGATAAAATCTCAAAATATCAACCGTTGCTTTTAGAGTCATGAAAATTGGCAGAGTTGTTTTTAGTGCAACGTCAATGAAGACCGCGGCATAATTTTAGGGAATTCCCGTGGGAATTTTATGGAATCCCTGAATGGTTTACGCGTACGGAATCGCGGGTAATCACTAGTGTAAAAAAAAATGCTGTACGGCATGACTACAAAAATATGCGTTGACGGCGTACGATCAGAATCCATAATTTCCCAAGAAAACATCAAGTCATACAAGCTATACCTACTCCATCATCTTAACAATTCTCTAACAAGGGGATGAAACGTTGACTGTTAAACCCCCTGGGGTGAGGTTAGGGTTCGTTCACCCCTGTGGGGGTGTTCAAACGTTCAACGGCTTGCAGATATAGTACAGGTGTGCCAAATTAAATAAACTTAAATCCATATTTGATTGCCGTACGAAATATAACGCGAAGTAAAGTGGTTTTAGAAAACTTGGAAATATAAGTCGTGTATATTGCTGTGATCTTTATGAAAATAAATACTAGATACTATCCAACGTTGGTATATCATGTACCTATTTGAATTAAAAAAAACCGGCCAAATACTTTTCGCAAAACCTGAAATGTCCCCACTTTTCGTGTGGAAGGAAAAAACACATTTTTATTGCACTTTCTTCCTGTGGTTATTAATAATTATGTAAGTAAATACATAGTTGGGCCAATCAACTATTTTAGCGTCACTTTGGGCATCTCCTGCGTTACCAAAATTGTCTCTGGCGTTACCAAAAAATCGTACTTCCAACAAGATATTTCATGGTTTAATAGGTTGAACTTACGTAGGATGGCATATATTCATGTACACCATCTATTAAATTACAGAAAAAACATGTTTACTTACAAAAATCTGCGATTGTTTGAAAAATGTCGCGGACAGATTAGTGTTGGTAAAAAAGTTGATTGGCCCAGTTACAATGTACATTGTAAGTACATTCATGACAAATAAGGTACAGCTTTCTAGTGCTTACTTAGTCTTAAACTAAGCCACGGACACACGGACGGACCGCTTTGGCGTAACTATAAGGGTTTCGTTACCGTTGTGGCCGTTTCCTTTTAAATTGAGTTTTTCACTGCTTTAAGGAATAGCCGACCTGCTGAATAAGGTACGACGTACGTACGGTACGAATTAATTTAGGTAATTACGTATGTAGGTTGATTTTTGAATTCCATAATTTGCACCATCTGGCTAAAACAACGTCTGTCTGTATTTGTATTTCCATGTAATCCTCCGAAAAATCAATCAAAACACGAAAAAAGAATCGCAGAAAGTAATTCTTTGTAACCCCAAAATTAACGCGAGCGAAGCCGCGGCCAAAAGCCAAAATTAGTATAAGTACTAATATTAATAATAATAAAATATAATAAATGCGAAATTTTGTAAGTCTGTTTGTTTGTTACTTCATCACGTCTAAACCGCTGAACCGATTTAGATGAAATTCGGTATACAGATAGTTTAAGTCCCGGGAAAGGACATAGGATAGTTTTTATCCCGGAAAATTGTGTAGTTCCCGCGGAATAGTGAAAACCGAATTCTACGCGGACGGAGTCGCCGGTCACGGCTAGTTTGCACATAAGTTCTGAAAAACTCGCCCGGGTTCAAACTCACGGGCCTCTGCTTGAGGGAACAAATGTTGGAATCACGAATTACTAGTTATAGATAACCTACAACTTTTCTCAAACAGAAGCAAACACATTAACGCACATTTTTCACTCGTCGACTACTGCACGTAAATAGAAAGTAGCTTCCGCAAAACCATCAATCATTTCTAAATAACGTTTTGTTTAAAACGAGCTTTCAAAGCTTTGAAGTGGAGGAAAGCTTTTGAAGGTAGTAAAAGTGCTTACAAACAGTGAGTAAGCAAGCCTCATAGAGTTAAAAGAAGAGTAAAACCAAAGTTAACGACAGTCTATATAGGATTCCGTACTTGTACTATTTAGTTCGCCAAAGAACTCAAGTCACCGACAGCTCGAATATTATGCAAGTTAAAGTGGTCTCGAAGGACAGATACCTAACCAGTAGCGACCACCAACCAGAAGACAAAACTTTGGCAGATCTACAGCTAGGTGGACTGACGTTATCAGGAGAGTTGCAGGCAATTGGTGGTTGCAAGTAGCGAGTTGTTGTTGTAGCGTTCTAAGGGGGCCTTTGTTCATCAGTGGAGTCTTCCGGCTGATGATGATGACGATGATCAGTATCCTTATAGGCTCACTCATCACAACATCAATCTTCATTTAAAATTGTATCTAGCTTCGTACAATTTCCCATAATATGATAGTAGAGATTGATCTCGACGAAAATAGGCGGCGGAAACATTTGCATCCAAATCATCTCAGCATATACACGGTGTTACATAAATACCCGTAAAGCAGAAAGGGGGTTAACATGGTCCCTTATAAAGATTCCATTTACAGTATTATTAAACCGTTAGTATCAATGTATATTGACTTACCGCCAAAAACAATTTTCATAAAAAAAATCATTAATATTTAAACTATATTGCAGTAAGATTGACAATATTTTTCGGTTTAATAATTTATTATATTTTTACGGGTACCTATTTTGTAACACGGTCTATGTTTTGATCTGCATCGAATAAAAAAAAATACTGGCCGTGACATTCACACTGAAATTCACAACCAGTTTAGGTAAGTATGTACCTACGTACCTATCGTCGTGTGACTGTGGACAATTAGAATTTAGAAGTGCAAAAAACTGGTGATTCTAGTTGTGACGTCTATGTGATAAAACTACAGAGAAAAAAACTTGCATGACAAGTTTTTTGTCCATCGCTTCTGTCTTATTAGGAAGTATCCTCAAATACTGAGGTTAATGAGCTTATCTGGGGACACGGCAGTGCCCCCGCCAAGTCGAGCAAAACTAAGGCACGGCCGTACCACCCTTTTCTCGAAGACATTCAGGCTATTTTCAACCTTCTGTCATTTTGGGCTGGCTTAAGCAAGAACCTTGAATTTTCAGTTACTTATGGGCTCTAATAAGACTTAGATATATTAATTATTAATATTATTGAATATCTACTACCCCTTTGTGAAATGAAAAATTTAAGTTACGTATAAAAGTTTATTATGAATTACACAAGTGAACTGAATATCGATATTTATTAACTAACAGGATTATTGAGGAGCTTGTATAGGTAATTTTTAAGCACAGTTACCTTAGTCCAGATTTACCGTTCGCGAGAAAATCATGAATTTTTCAATGTTCTACAAAAAAACTTTTTTATTAATTTTGGCTATATATCATCATCACCATCAACTCGGTTCATTATAAGAGAAAAAGAGTCTTGCCAGACGGACAGACAGACTGACCGACGGACAAACAACAAAGTAGATAAGGTTTCTGTTTTTTCCTTTTGAGGTATACGGTACCGACCACTAAAAATCTATGACGAATCGCTATATACCCATAAGATCCGCACATCCGTAAAAAAACCACATCGCTCCCACTCATTGTTTTCGATTAGGTATTGGAAATACAACAGTTAATTCATGTACTAACGCATTGTATAGTCACAACAAACCACTACAATGACGTACAACACAATACTTATACCTACTACAACAAAGCAAAAACTTTATGAAGCGAAAGTTTTTTACGTTCAATAGTAGCCTAACAAACTAACCTTACTGTTTATTATTGTCTGAATCAAGGTTCCGCATTGAAATTAGAAGATCGGTTTATTTGACTGTACAGTGGCAGCGTGCTGGGCCCATAACCCAGAGGTCCGTGGATCGTAACCACGCTCTGCTACCATATTAGTTTAAACGGAAAACCCAACCATGACAGGGCAATACAGTAGTTATAATAGAATCAAGGAAATAATAACATAGCGTTGCTAGGACACAGCCAAATAACACATTTAAACATTACAATACAATATTTAAATCCACTGTCAAGAATGCATTAATATATCAGGTGTATGATATGATGAACGAACATGGATATTTGGAAATATGTAATTCAGATCCGCCATGGCGATCAAATCTACTGTGTTAAAAATTTGATTGCTTTTATTTTTGATTTTTTTAGACGACCAGATGGCCTAGTGGTTAGAGAACCTGACTACGAAGCTTGAGGTCCCGGGTTCGATTCCCGTGTCGAGGCAGATATTTGTATGAAAAATACGAATGTTCGTTCTCGGGTCTTGGGTGTTTAATATGTATTTAAGTATGTATCTATCTATATAATTATATTTATTCGTTGCTTAGTACCCATAACACAAGCTTTGCTAAGCTTACTTTGGGACTAGGTCAATTTGTGTGAATTGTCCCTTGATATTTATTTATTATTATTATTATTTAATTTTGATGCTTTTTGCCGCATTCTTCTCAACAGAGGTTTTTCCGAACCGGCGGTAGTTTTTTTTACATTTATAAGTGCTGGTAGCCTAAATTTTATAATATGGGATAATTTCACATTTGTGAAAATATTATTTAATATATATATTGTCTTTTGACTTCGAATCTTACTCCAACCTTGTCAAAGTGACAACACATTTGCACGGAACTTCTAACGCGAAAACGACTCGAACTTCCTTTTTTCCCCGTGCAGTACCATTAATCTGTTTTTGTGGCCGAATAACGTACTTGTAAACAACTCTCTATTTCGATGGCGGTTGCGTCAGAGCACGGGGGCTCTTGTTTCCGATCCATTAGAACTTGGCCCGTTAGTTGGGTAATTGCGTTACACAATTAATGAGGTAATTGTGCTACTAGATTTGGGTTGAAATTTTGAACTAATTTGAAATGAGTGGTAAAAATAAAAAATAGTAAAGTCACAACTAATGTGCAACTGTAATAATGTAAGTCAGTAAAGAAACCGCCAAGTGCGAGTCAGAATCGGACACTACAGTTTCATATAAATTTAAAAGCAAGGAAAAAGTAAGTTTCGAAAAGTTTTTTTTTTTCAATTTAGTGATCTTATGTTTTTCTTCCGTTACGTTTTGTGGGGCTTCTTTTTGTCAAACTTCATGATGCTATGTCAACGGGAAGTACCTATACACTGTAGGTTTTGATTCTCCCTGAACTTGTTACCTCCACGAGTTCCTTTTGAAGTACAGCACTAGCCTAAAAACTACATAATGCTTGAAATTTAAGCATTTGTGGATAAAACAACCGTAAAAAAGTCGTCAAACGCACATCTAACTACGACTAACGTTAGCGTAATTACGCGTAAAAAACGAGGCGTAAACGAAAACATTTTGACGCTTTCTCATACGCGGTAATGCGCGTGCGTGAGCGAATAAAATTTAATGCTTTCACATAAATGCGGAGGGAATTATAATGATTTGTTGTAATACATGTTACATTTGCCTAATATCCCTGTAAAAGTAGTGGTAGGTCGAAATTGAAGAGCGTTTCAACAGTCTAATTTTTTCAGACTCATTCTGTAAAAATGGTCGAATATTCTGATTGAACCGCTCGAATAATCGCCTCTATCTAAACAATTTCTTATTATTTTGCCCGAGACTTCGTCTTACAGAAAATGCGTTAAAAACTAGCCCATAATGTCGCAAATGCATTAAATCAACGCAATCCTATTAACCTTTTCAGGCCAAACAAATAAAAGTTTAACAGCGGCAGCATAAAAAGAGAATAAAACTTTAATTAAGTTTGCCACTTGGCGTGATTTTCTTTCGGTGTATTGATTGAGAACTACGAGTATACAGACTGTTGGATTTGGCTCTGTTTCAAGTTTTTTATAGGAACCTTGAAATCTAGACAATAATGATGTAGTTAGCTTTGAAATAAAAGTTATGTTTGGTCTGTTTTATTAATTGTTTTTATTTTAGTCGAAGACTTGGTTCTTACTGTTTGTTGCGGTTGTATTCATAGATTAAATTGGCTGTAGTGTCCCTATTTTTTTTAATAATACAAAAGTCGTCTAATCTAACTCCAAATCGTGCCTGTTTAAAAAGGTCACTATTGTAGGTACTGGCTGCCTTGTCTATCTGCACCGCAATGGATACCAGTTGAACCAGCCACGACTCAGACCGGGATTTAGTCATAAAAAAAGTAATATCTAAGCAAGATCACAAAGACAATGGAACAAAGTTTTACCTACACCTGTCCGAGTGTACACATGCTAACATAAGTGACGTTTAGCAACCCAAAGAATGTTATCGCACGTTATCGCGATCAAATGCGTGCGCGCAGGATCTGTGTCACTTTCACCGAGTGACATCTCTACACACGATCTATGTTATGATGCTATAGTTATGGTCCTACCTCGTTAAAAATCGTGCGTGGGAAAGTTTATACACAGGTTTTTAAGTATGTTAGTTCGAATGTCTTCGAGAACTTGCAGTCATGATGATGAGTACAGTAAACAAGAGTATGAATGATCACTTATGAGAAAGAAAAGAAAGAAAGAAAGAATACATTTATTCGTGGCATGAGGACATTATTGTGGCAACAATGTAAGTAAAGTATTATGAAAAATGTTTGCCCCTCTTTTAGGTATCTACTTCATTGATCATTGTCATTCTCAGACTAATTCCTCCATTATATCCTTTCTTCAAAATGAAAACTACTCGTAGATTTGTCCCGATGGCCGATTTGTGTCGTAGAAAGTTGACGCGTTGGAGATGTGATGCTAGAGACGGATGCTAGGAGTATCGTGGACAGAATTCCGTACAAATGATTATATATTAAAAGAACTCGGCATCAGAAAGCGCCTATCAACCACAGTGAAGTCACGCATTCTGACCTTCGGTCATTTAGCTCGTCGTGTTGATGACTCCATAGAGCGTCTCGTAATGCAGGGAAAAGTTGAAGGCACCAGGCCACGTGAGATCACCAATGAGATGGACGGACCAGATCCAGGCCGCAGCAAAGTGCTCGGTCTACGAATGTAACCGGAAAGCGGCAGTCCGCGACGAATGGCGCCGTATTACCAAGATCATCACTCATCGTGATTCACAATGATGACCACGACCACTCTATAGAAGATTTGTCCCAGTTACGCTCTCCTGTAGTCTGCCTATGATCCTCAGGGAATGTATCTGCCCTATGGAAGCTAACTCGAGTGGTTTAGCCTGTAGTGTACTGTGTGTAGTCTGTTAGTCAGTTACTCAGTATAACGTTGTTCAGGCACTTATTGCTGTGTAGTGTGCCTTAACACTTGATTTTATTGTGCCAAATGAGAGATGGTTTTAAATTTGCCGCCGTTTTGCTCGGCCGCCTCTGGCAAACACGTTGCCTCCAACCGCGCGACACTAGCGTTGGTGGCTAATAAGAAAAACTCTCTCTCGCGCGGCTATGGACGATAAGGCGGACACGTTTTTTCATCTCCTAAAAATTCGGTTTTGTGTGATGTTTATCAGTCTATTGGACACTGGATCCTGTGACTGTTGTGACCTAGTGACGATAAATAAAATTGAGGATTGGCGCACGTGGTGGAGCCTCCACAGTGGCGCACGCGGCGGAGCACCCGGCACCGGCACAAACACGGCGGCATACGGCAAGTACCTCCTCTTTCATGGTGTATCGGTTGGCGGTGTGATTTGCCTGAACGGGAGTGTTATTCAAGTATACTTAATTGTACAAACGTTACTCTTCTCAAGGTATCTTTTTCTTTCTCAGGTGCCATTCCATTATTACTAAGGTTGGCAATCAGCTCCTTATATTTTTTACGTTATTATACAGAGAGACGTTGTCAAACTAGTTTAAGGTCGTGCCAGTTGCACAAATTAATTATACTAATGAATGATTAAATGAGTGCCAATTCATTAAAATTCAATGCAGAAAGTCACTATGACTTGCTAATTATTCACGCTTCACTATGTACCTTCTTTAATTTAACACTGTAAATTATAATACCTGGGCGACCGAGTTTTGCTAGTTCTCTTTCGTCCAGTCGAATAAAAAAAATATAAAAAAAAAACGTTCCCAGTGGGAATAGAGTGTTAAAGTCTCTACTCATTACACACCGTATCATGCTATGGCCGTAATAGGAACGTGACCTTTGTGGTAACACTCCATTGGAGGACATCTTCATCATCATCATCAGCCGAAAGACGTCAACTGCTGAACAAAGGCCTCCCCCTTAGCACGCCACAATGAACGTCAACTCGCCACATCGTCGTCGTCTTCGTCATCGTCGTTGTCGTCATTGGAAGACAATGATGATAATTTTCTGTTACGATCTTTTCTAAGACCATCCGGCATTGCACAGTTTACTAACACCATCAAAAAACAATGAAAATGACCCACTAATATATTGTCAGCTATAAAACTGTACATAAAACTGACAAGGCAATATAGTTTTATATTTTATGGCGTCGTCTGGAGTAATTCGCCGGGTCAACGATGAGTCATGGGTGAAAGCACAATCTGGGAACTGTTTCGCAAGTAATCTAATGAACACAAGGTAATGTTCATCATCATCATCGTATTAGCCGTAGGACGTCTACTAATGGACATATAATCTCGGAGACGGCTCCAACGATTTCGACGAAAATTGCTGTGTCAGGGAAATATGTGAGGGAAATTTGGTATATCAAGTATCAGCCCGCGCTCGGTCGCCCAGGCGTTAATATATAGGTACTGCATATTGTAATGAAAATGAAAGATTCGCACGTCCTGACGTGCTAACTGTCACAGGTCCAATTCTCTCTCATGTCAAATTATTGTTCACATTCACACACGCTTCACATAGCTCCTCGTTTTTTTTTTTTAAAAAAAATAGTGCTAACTAAAATCAACGTTTGGTTCCTTTTTGTGTTTGTATAAAAAACAAAATGTTGACAAGAAACAAAGTCGAATTTTGCCAATTCCAACGCTAGACTAGCCGAGTATTCGAGAAACATTAAAAAAAAAAAAGATTTTTAAGCACATGCATTATACAGGATGGCTCATTTAGATCAGTCAGTATGGGCAAGTCTGAAACTATAAGACACACGAAGATCTGTTCTTAAGAAAACATTGACCACCCCACTCATGTACGCTTGTTAAACTCATGTTATCTTTCTTTTTTAGTCTTTCTGACATTAGGTACTCTTGCAGGAAACAGATAGTTATAATTATAATACGCAATTTCTTATAATACTTTAGAGATTGTTCATGAGCTGGCGTGTCTGGTGTGATGGTGTGAACATTTCCACTATGATGACATAGATTTTAAAACTTAATGGATAACTGTTATTGGCCTTTTGTGATGTAACCATGTTGTATGTTCCTTGTATTACATTTATGGCTGTTGTTATCCTGAATATAAATAAATAAAAATAAATTGAAAAAAAACTCGAACCAGCAGGGCTACTACAAAACTCGAAGCTCGAAGTTCGTATCGTGCGGTCCCTCTGACACTTATACTATTTAATACAAGAGCGAGAGGGACGCTACGATACGAACTTTGGGTTTCGTAGTAGCCCTGCTGGTTGATCCAAAACAAAATTATTGGATATCGATAGTGAGGTCATAAGCAATAAATGTTTATAAAACACGATATCTACAATGAATAAAATGCTTTGTTTTCATATTTTTTAATCATGTAAGTTTTATTTTTCAAAACGTTTGGGTTCGATTCCCGAGCTGAATAGAAGCTTTTTATTAATATACGAATGCAGTTTTTTTGGTTACTAAAATCGATGACATGGTTCCTATATACGAACTGACCTTCGTATATCTTAGTTTCAGATTTTCCCATACTGACCGATCTAAATGAGCCACTCTATATACTTCGAACTAGAGCTCGTTATCTCTAAAGCCGCGTAGAAGCATCGTCAGGGTTCTTAAGGACTATTAAAATGTCCGGATATCCTCCCGTACACTAATCCCGTAACTGTAGTTACGACATTGTTCCCCGGCTTTGTCAACAACGTTGACCTACTACGCTTCATTACCTCATGACACAGTGAAATTAGTCCACACGTGTTGGGAGTGATACAAAGCCCTTATAACGAATAGGTTGCCTAGTGTTTGGAGAACTTGACAGCGAAGATTGAGTCTCGTGGTCGATTCCCAGGCCGGGCACACGTTAAGAAAATTAGTTAGTTATGCATGCTTACTACGGCTCAAGCTCTTTCATTCTGAGAGGAGGCCTGTGCCCAGCAGTGGGGCGTAATAGGTTGGGATGATGATGATGATGATGAGGCATGTTTGTTCTAGAGTCCAATCTAGATGAAGTGTAGGGATTTATATTTATGTATTTATCTACATGTATGTTTATACAATGTCTAGTACCCATTTGTACTAAGTTTGGAACTAACGTCCATTAGTATTAGTAGTGGGTCGGCCATTCTCATTTTAACGTGGACCTGTCTAATTACCGTTCCGCTTTTTTTGTCATACAAAAGCGGCACGACACTGCAACTGAGTGCACATCTAGAAAAAGGACGGCTGCCATTTACATTTATCTGTGCACTCAAGTCTAATTACCGTGTCACTAGTGCGGTAAAAAAGCGGTACGGTAATTAGACAGGTGCACAATAAAATGAGAATGGCCCGGGTATTCTCCCATGATATTTATTATACAAATGATGATAGCACAAAGACAAAAAATCTAATCAAAATAATGGATACGGCATTAGTACGCAACTTTATCGATCATCCAAAATCCCGAGTATCTCATTGCAGTTGCATGCAACGGAAAATTGATTCCATTCCATCACAACGTTATGCAATGCGCGAGCGCACCACAAAAACTAAGGGCACACGGCCATTGACCCCGCAGGCTGCGCTAATTGAAGGCTCGAAGGGACAAAAGGTGTAACGGACCTAATAGTGCTCATAAATTTCTTTTAAGTTTTGCTGGGTATGAAACTTTAACAAGTTCTTGACTGCTTGCTTATGCAAATGTAGTACTTACCCAACTTTAAAAGTACTCGTAAGTACATCTGTTATTCAGCCCTACGGCACGCTCAAACGCTTGCGTGACTAATGGAAAAACGTTGTATAAAATGAAGTTTGAAAGACGTATTCTTTGCACCAATCATAGGTATGAAACGAAGGAATTGATTGAGGTTCTTAAATAAGTGGTAGATTCACTGCCTTTGTCTTATAGTATAGGTTGTAACCACAACTGCTAGTGTGCGCCATTTGGTTAAATACATAATCTTACTTACACATACTTACTTAATAAAAAAAAATACAAACAGTGGAACGTAGAACCTCCTCCTTTTTTTAAGTCGGTTAAAAAACGTTACCTATCTACTTCCGACTGACTGACAAATAACGCACAGATCCCACCACCGGAGAAAGTGTTTTTGAAATTTGGCAGAGAAATTATGCCTTAAATATAAGGTGCACTTTAAGGGATTTTTGAAATTGCCATGGAATAAGGACCTATATCTTTGTTTATTCTTCATTCATTCATTTGTTCGTCGTTCATTAAGTAATTACTTATATTTATGTGTTCATACAACTTCGGTACCAACTTGCAAAAAACACAATAAACATTCCACTCCACTTGACTGCATCAACAAAAAACTAATTGCATTGCGACAAAGCAGTTATAACTTTGAATGTAATGAAAAGACGGACACAGCCCGACCTTGAGACAAAATGCATAATGACACAACCGTTAGAGAATTCGAACTGCTTACGCGTAAAAACCATTGTTGGTATTTCAAAGACCGGTTTGTGGCAGTTACGACCTTTTTGCTTGTTTTCTTTTTAAGCGTAAAACAAAGAAGTGCTTTCTTTGCTGGTCATGTGGGAATTAAGAAAATAGGGTGTTGTTTTATTATTAACTTTAAGCAAGTACTCGGCGATTTTGTTGTCTTGTATCTTGTCATTTACGACAATATCAAATTAATTTCTACAGAGTAGATGCTCATGTTCCGAAACTTAGTAGAAAAAAATTGGGTAAGCTAAGAGTACGTCATCATTTTTTGGGTATGTTTAATAGCTGTTTATATACAAGATGGGCCCTGTAATAGGAGCAAAAAATAAACCACAGCTTCCACTCTTAATTTTGAGCTAATTTAGTTCTACAACTTTTGAAAATAACTTGTATTATAGTTTCTACTATACATAAGTAGTTTAAAGTTTAATTGGACAACCAATGTATGTATTGCGAAAGCTGTCATTTTGTTACGTGACAGACAGGAGATTTAATTGAGACTATTGGATGCCGTACATTGCAAATACCATTTAATTTGTTTGGAATAAAAATAATTCCTAGTAATAAACATAAGTTGCAGAACTAAAGTAGTACCATTTGAGTAGCAGAACCTGTGTTTTAATTTTTTGCTCCTGTTACAGGGCCCACCGGGTATAATAAAATAGACTAAGCAAAATATTCAGCGAGACATAATATGAAATTCATAAGTTATACTAACATAGGTTACCAAGTGTTAGCCTTGGCAATGCGGCTCGTAAATTACGATTCTTGGCAAGAAAACTGAAACCAGTCGAGGTTAAACCGTAAAATATAGTGATATATTTTGTATTTACATTACATAAAGAAGGATGTGCTTGTGAGAATAATTTCAAATCAAGGTGCTTGAAGTCGAGATATAGGAAAACATAAATTTCCTTTTTATGACGAAGACACAGTTATATGTAATGATAATTGAAAACGCTTAAATAGTCAAGTCACAATTAAATATTAAAATAAAGAAAAATAGTGACGATAAGGGTTTCAACAGAAGCTGTAGTACTCGTATCCGTTAGTATCGTTGGTCTGTTTGACGTTACAGTCTGCTTGCGATTGGCTCATTTAGTTAAACCAATCACAAACGTGATACAACTGTCAAAGATATCAAACGGACCTCAACTCAACTAACGCGTTCCATTAATTAAAAAAAAACTAGCCAATCAGAGAACATCAAAATATGATGTTTATTTTACATTAGCTTAAATTAAATTTATTTGTGGATCCACTGAACTGGCATTAGCCGGTTTTTCATATTTTACCCAATTTAAAAGATTTGTTTTACATAAAAACGGCATAATCGAGCATCAGGATCTTCGCTTAGTGATTAATGAATAGATTTGTGTTACCTCAGTCATAAATTATATTACGGAAAACAGTTAACGAGCAACAAACACGCTCTCGGCGCTTTGAAGTTTGGAGGAAGTGTTTGTTTCCTTGCTTACCTACCTCATTTGGGCTATTTTTGGTATTTAAACACGAATAACTAAAGAACTAAAGTCATCGACATAGCTCGAAGAATATGCAAGTTGAAGTAGCAATGGGTGGGCCACATCGCTCGAAGCAAAAGTTAACCGTTGGAGGAGAAAAGTCCGTGGCGACCACGAACCGGAAGACCAAGTGTTGGCAGGCCTCCCACTGGGAATTGCGGGCAAACGGTGAAGGCAAGTTGTTGTTCATTTTGGAGTGCTAAGGGAGAGGCATTTGTTCAACAGTGGGGGTATTCCGGTTGATGATGATGATGAAGACTTACCTAGAGCCTACATCTATCGATGTGGAGTCGGCAAGCTCCGATAGAAAAAAGCTTTATGTCTACGCAATAAGAGCGAAAGAGACATCGACGCGTCGCAGCCCATCAGCGGTGCCCATCCGAGCCGAACCATGCTTTTTTAACTCTTCTTGTGTGGACGTAAAGGTTTTCTCTATAGGCTTTAGCCAATTCTTCGTCGATAGATGTGGAAAGACCTTTATAATACTTTCAATAATGTCGACTTTCTATTTATCTATCATGCTACAACTCCCTGCACCCATTGCAACAACGACTATTACATGTAGATAGTTTTTGCACTACCCAAATATTTACTCTATATTGTCTACCAGCTAACTGACTATTGGTAGTCAAGTCAAAGGGTTCCGGACTGCAATAAAATAATCCACACCGGCTAACTTGGCCGCACAAAACATTTTACGATAAAACTCGTAAGTAGTAAAACCTTGCTACAGCAACTCTGCTGAGTTGGCAGAGGTACTCAAAACACACTATGATATTTTTTGAGTCCGGGATGATTTTGGCTTGTTTCACTTTTGACTTGGGAAAATAATAGGTAGGTGTATTCTGTACCAGAAGTAGAAGTGGTCAATTTAATCACAAAAGATCTACTGTATACATACTGACTAGAGTGTCCAATCTACCAATTACTTACATCAGTATTTTTCATTAAATTATTCTGTATGGTCTTTTCAGCCCTGTCACAAACGACTGGTCCAATAGAAGCGATATCGGTTAGCCCTATTGACCTCTTTGGTAACTTCGTCTTCATCTAATATCACGTAATTTTTTTCAACCTTTTTCATGGTTTCGTGCCAGTACCCTTTATGAAATGCAGTTCAACCCCTTTCGAAGTAATTAACTTTAGGCTGACTATCGATTTTCATATTTAAGATCCAAATATTCGCTAAAGGCAACCATTGCCACTTCAACGAGCTAATTTGCTTGGCTTTATAAATCCACGGGCTTACAGTGGATGCAGGCCGCTTCCTACTGAAGCAACTGGAGGTCAATGGGGGGTGCCCAAAGCCCATGTCAAACGGTGGATGTCCTACTGCTTTAATGATCATGAAAGGCAACAGCAATATATTCTAACATTTTCCCGTTACGTTTTTAATGGTCTAATGGCTATAACGCTCTTAAAAGTGCTTCATGGCTCACTGAGGTGCTTATAAAGGGCAGTGATATATTTAGCCGGTGAAAAGGTGACGCGTAACCATCTACCTAACTTGACGTCGATAAATGGTTGCAAAATGTACCAGCGCAGAGTATAGGGGAGATAAATATTATTTTAAACCACTTACCTCTTTACCGTGTGACAGAGAATTATAGCTCAAGCCTTCTTAGGGCCAGGACAGAGGGACTGAGCAGTTGCGGTTACGTTGCAGTTGGAATGCTTGAATGAATGAGTCTAAATTTCACCTTTCTTTTTGAATACCAAAAAATACCTACTAGCGTACCAAAGGTTAAACATTAGAGCAGGCTGTACCCAGGAGAGGCATCAGAGAAAGTTTCCAAGTTTTTTTTTTAACGCTACGTGAAGGGAATGTATTCTTCATATAGAAGATAAAAAAAATACTCGCAGGAAACGTTCCTCTATTTTTTAAAATAAACAATACTGCATATTTTGAAACTTATTTTTGTCGTTTTGCGTTTAGTTAAAATAAATCGCTTTTTCTTCTCATATGCATCTTCTGGAAAACGAAGAAAACCGACTAGTCCCGAGCGATATTAACATTCCTGGTTATACTGTAGGTAAGTAGGTGGTACTCTAGGTGTTGTAGATTCTATGGTTCATCATCATCATCATCATCACGTCAGCCGAAAGACGTCCACTGCGGGACTTAGGCCTCCGTCAAGGCTCTCTACTTAGACCGGTCCCAGCTTCTATGGTTACTTAGAGGAAAATACTTTCAAAAACTAGGTCACCTTCATAGATGATGAAAATTGATGATTCATTTAAAAAAATATTTACCTTGAAATTAGTTTTGGTGTCCGACAGCATTGACCTTAAAAGCGCTCAACAGTAGCGTGGCGCATTGACAATTCGGTTTCCATCATTTTGCCGAAATTTTTAGCGATGACAAGTATGGTAAAAGCTAACTGCTAAGTGTTAGCGCTTGCCCCACCCAGGATAGATAGAGTAAGAGGAGCGGCAAAGGGCGCCATTTCCCAGTTTCCAGTGCAAAATAAAGATCTTTATTTACAATCTTGAAAGAATCATTGATCTTGGGGGAAGCCTATGTCCAACAGTGGACGTCCTACAATCTTGTTCTACCTTCATCGAGGGCTAGATGCGGCGCTGGTTTCGGTAAGGCATACTTAACTCACGCTACTTAGTTGCATAACAAAACTATTCGCACCACGCCACTATATCCATGAAAAACACACGATCGAGTTAGAATAGTCGACAAATTACCCAATGTAAAGCTTGCCTTGTTAGTCTATAGTGTGTCATATTTCTCATTACAGCCGCTGTTGCTAATGTGTGCTATAGCAGTCGTAATAACAGTCGTAAACAGGTGGCTTACTCACTTTAGCACGTTTGAAGGCAAGCAAGTACGACAATGACTTGACATGCGCAGGGTCAAGCTAAGCCGCTTACATACCAAGTGGCATCACGTCATGGACAACTGGACTACGTTTGAATAGGCTGCTGAGTACACTTAAGGTATTATGTCACTAGAAAAATACTCTGACCTTTACTATTGGTATGGTTCCGTACCAAAAGCATTT